>NC_055958.1:40839483-40894483 GCF_018492685.1 Alosa sapidissima | reverse complement strand
TGTATGTGTATATGTGTGTGTGTGTGTGTGTGCGTGCGAGTGTGTGTGCGTGCATGTGTGTGTACAGTATGTGAGTGTGATAGTGTGTGTATGTGCATATGTGTGTGTGTGTGTGTGCGAGCGTATGTGTGTACAGTATGTGAGTGTGAGTGCAGTAGTGTGTGAGTGTGTGTGAGAGTGTGAGTGTTTGTGTGTATGAGAGAGTGTGTGTGTAAGTGTGAGTGGTCAGATGCGCTCAGCTAGTCTCTTTGTCCTTCTAGTCTTTCATCTTCACAGACAGAAACACAGCAAACGCTGGGCACATAGAAAGCACTTCACTGAGAGACCAGCTGAGAACAAGAACCAAGAGACGTTACACAGTGTGTGTGTGTGTGTGTGTGTGTGTGTGTGTGTGTGTATGTGCGAGGGGGGCTCCTTATCTTTCTACTCTCTACTCTTCTCTTTTTGAAGATTGGGAAGCTACTCTAAATGCTGTGAGATTAAAAACATCCATTTTGTCTCTTATTTTTCCACATTTACTGTCTGCCTCTCTCCCACATAGTGAGTGTTTGTGTGTGTGATGCCTTTAAATGGCAGTGTGCTTTTAAATATTTATACTGTGTTTATATATATATATATATATATATATATATATATATATATATATATATACACACACACACATTATATTATAGTTACAGTTAAGAACAAAATTATTCATACTCCTGGCAAATATTGATGTAATGTTGATTTTCTCTTCAAAAAAATAATCGTTTTTATCTTTTTTAGCATTTTTTTATGAAAAATGGCAAGTCCAAAATTATTCATACCCTTTTTAAATAATCAATGATCTTTAAAGTAATCTTCATTTGCATTAGCAACTCTCAAAATGGTTCTTATAATATCTACCAAGCCTATAATATATATAAAAACACATACAAAAATTAACGCTGATTAATGGCATTTCGTAGTGACATTTGACCCAGTGCAGTTTGGCTATCGTGACTGAAGAAGGCAGACGAGAAAACACTGCTTGGTCCTGGGAATGAAACATTTAGCCTGCACCTCTCCTGTTCATCAAGTCTGAAGTATCACATCAATGCAAAGTACGATGCAGAGGTACGAGTTGGCACAACTCTGGATGATAATAATGCTAGCTGAGTTAGCGCACCTCTCGATGATAATAATGCTAGCTGAGTTAGCGCACCTCTTGATGATAATAATGGTAGCCGCCAGCCTTGTCAAAGTTAACTTTGCTAACGTATTGTTTACTTAGCCAACCCAATGACCGACTAACTAACTAACCAACAAACTCCCTTACTAAATCAACTACATCTGTTGCACACTTGAGACAAAATGGCATCACAAGTATGTTGAAGAAGGTTACATTTATTTCCAGGCTCTTCATTGATTCACTCACCTGCCATTGTTTTTAAAATATGTTAATAACAAAAATGGATGCATGCGATTCATTTAGAATAATTAATCACAGAGTATGTAAATAATTAGATTACTTTAGAATAATTAATCACAGAGTATGTAAATAATTAGATTACTTTAGAATAATTAATCACAGAGTATGTAAATAATTAGATTCATTACAGCCCTAGTAGTAATATAACTCCAATGCCACATACTGTCAGCAAGAGAACACCAGGTACCAGTCCATAGAACACCAGGTACTAGTCCATAGAACATCAGGTACTAGTCCATAGAACAGCAGGTTCTAGTCCATAGAACACCAGGTACTAGTCCATAGAACAGCAGGTTCTAGTCCATAGAACAGCAGGCTCTAGTCCATTGAACAGCAGGTACTAGTCCACAGAACAGCAGGTTCTAGTCCATAGAACAGGAGGTACTAGTCCACAGGGCAGTTAGAGAGATAGAGATGGGGAGGGGTACAGAGAGAGAGAGAGGGATAGAGAGATGAAGAGGGATAGAGAGAGAGATTATAATTGGATTCCATATAGCACTGTATGGATTACTGAAGCTCCATCACACACACACACACTCATACTCACACACACAGTGTCACTATCAATGTCATCACAGATGTTTAGTAGTTTGGTGTAAAAGGGCAATGTGGTCATTACATACATACTCTCTCTCTCTCTCTCTCACACACACACACACAGACACACGCATACACACACGCACACACACACACACAAACATGCACACATACACACGTGCATACATCCACGCAAATTTACGCCCACATGAAAACACACACACACACACATGCACACACACTCAGACACACATGTGCACATACATTCACACACACACACACACGTGCACATACATTCACATGGATAGAAATCCAGCTTGCAGTAGTTTCCCTCCATTGCCTAAGGCTCACCATGAACCTCTACAGACATTACGCATTTGGACACTGGAATGCAGAAACACACACACACACACACACACGGAGTGCACAGAGAGTAAACATTCACACAAATAAATAAGTACGTCTTATTCATGTATGCAGACATGAACCACAGACACACACACACACACATACACACACGCACACACACACACACAAATGCACAATTTGCACTCCACTGTATGTGGCTTTGTGTGTACATGGGTGAGAGCCTCTGTGTTACTCCTCTCAAGTCGAAATCACGAAACCAAGTCGTTCTTTACTATTTACTGGCATTTATTCACACGTATGTGCAAAGGCGTGCCGTGAGAACTAAACATACAGAAACAGAAATACATGAAAACAGAAATTACATTCTCATAGAGACCACATACATAGCGTAAATAACCTTACGATTAACGACAAACACAACTGTCAAGCTAGCATTAACATCTATTAAAACAAAAATAACAGCAAGAAAGCAACTGTACCTCATTGGCCGCTTTTACTTGAGAGAAATAAACCAACGGGTCTTCACTTAAACGCAACGCATCTTCATTAAACACAAATAGTAATGTCCATGTACTGTATGAAATACACCAACTTTCTTGCATACTGTAGACGCTCTCAAACTGCGTGGTCCAAACGGTACCGATCCCTTCAAAACAAAAGCCCTGACACCGTCTCTAGCTTCAGAGTCATGACGCACTCTTGGCTTAGACTTAAAACTCCAATGAAATGAACACACAAATAATATGTATATATTTTAACATTAAATTGTTCTTACTTCTTAACTATTTTTTGATGTATGTATTCATGAACTAATTTATTTGTATTTATATTTCTTAGCCTATTTATTTATTCAGCTGCCCTCTACAGCAGCTACACTCTGTGTGTGTGTGTGTGTACACTATTAGTCACTGTTACAGTAAATGCTCTCTTACTAGTCACAGTAATGGTGATAGTCAGGAGGATGCCAGTAAAGAGTTGAGGCTGATTAAAGGATAATTCCGCTATTTAGCACTTTGAGACCCTGAGATGATGGGTCCTGTCTCGACTTTTTGACTCGTTTAGAGTTGGTGGCTACATGTATGCACAAACATGTCCTTAAAACAACCCTTAACGTTTGTTTTCACAACTGTGCAACTCACCGAGGTTAGTGTATGAGATGCGTTTGAGATGCTTATGAGATGGGTATGAGATGCGTATGAGATGCTTATGAGATGGGTATGAGATGCGTTTGAGATGCGTATGAGATGTGTATGAGATGCGTATTTGAGATGCTTATGAGATGTGTATGAGATGCGTATGAGATGCGTATGAGATGCTTATGAGATGCGTATGAGATGGGTATGAGATGCGTATGAGATGCGTATGAGATGCTTATGAGATGCGTATGAGATGCGTATGAGATGGGTACACACAGCCTTGGTAGTAAAGTGGGATACAAACAAATGCTCCGTATTTTCCTGTGTGATTCACTACTTCCACTCTTTGCCCGACATATTTGGGATTAAATCGACATATTTGGGATTAAATCGAAGCTCTGGATGTTTGCCGTTCTGTGACAGTGCAAATGAGATTTCACATCGTACTTGGATCTATCGCCTGTTTTAATCAGATTTTACACCGTACTTGGATCTATCGCTTGTTTTAATCAGATTTTACACCGTACTTGGATCTATTGTCTGTTTTATGGGCAGCCGTGGTCTACTGGTTAGCGCTTCGGACTTGTTACCGGAGGGTTGTCGGTTCGAACCCCGACCAGTAGGCACGGCTAAAGTGCCCTTGAGCAAGGCACCTAACCCCTCACTGCTCCCCGAGCGCCGCTGTTGTTGCAGGCAGCTCACTGCGCCGGGATTAGTGTGTGCTTCACCTCACTGTGTGCTGAGTGTGTTTCACTAATTCACAGATTGGGATAAATGCAGAGACCAAATTTCCCTCACAGGATCAAAAGAGTATATATACTTATACTTACTACTTTTAATCAGATTTTACACCGTACTTGGATCTATCGTCTGTTTTGTGACTTTGTTGAGATGTCTGGCCATTTTTTATAGCCAGTATACAGCCAGCTAGCAGAGTGCGTTTTAAATAGCAAGATGCATCATATGGCTCATGTTATGCTTAGCTTAAAGGGGTGGTTCAGGATGTTGGACATAGAACCTCATTTCCAAGTTAGCAAGTGTGATTCCTTATCAGTGGAGACCGTTTTCAACACGTTTCATCCTTCTAATGCTGCATGAAGGAGAGTGAGATTCCAAATCCGAAAGATTAAGGGTCTGGCCACGAACAACGTAATGGCCCAACTCGAGGGGCGGCACCAAGCAGGAATTTGAAAATCTCACTGCACGCAATTGGATAACACTATACGACCAATGTTAACTCAAGACGTCAAACGTTTTCTAAACAATACAAACAGAAAGGATGCAGCAGGCAGCAAATGAAGAAGAGTCATTTCCAGTGGAAGAACAAAATGCTGAATGAAGCCCAAAGATATGAAGGCATATCTGGCAAGTTGTTATTTTTTGAAGACGTAAATGGTTGGGCTATAGGCCTAGTTTGCAAGGAGACATAAAGCGTGAGCATGCCGCGCTATCCACAGCTGTGGTAGCGGAAGGTAGGAGGATTACTGTTAGCGCAGGATTTATATAAAATTCTTCAACAGAAGGCCTGCCTCGAATGCAGACTTGCCCAAAAAAAAGGCCTGTGGTTTGCGCAGCCTACAGTAAGTAGGTCTTAGTGAGTTAGGAGTTCTCGACTTCTTTTAAGCTGTCTCAGAGGTGGAAAGTTGTGTTCGTTGGGGGCAGGGCCGGATTAACAATTCATAGACCCTTGGGAACAAATGTCTGATGGCCCCCCCTGCCAACGTGAATCGGACGGTCAGTTAATAGCCTTATATCCAGAAGATTTTTATTGCCATTTAAGGCACGAGTGCATCTGTGAGGCCAAGCCTCACCAAGTAGCCCGTTTGTTTACAACCAACATTACATTTAATTAAACTGCTTATAGGCTATGCCAAAATAGCCTTAAAATCGTTCCGGTGTTGTGTGCCTTCTGGTTTCTCCACCTACTGGTTTCCTTGCGTGTGCATGCGCTGCAGCAGTTGTCAGACATTCACAAACAAGTTGTTTTAGGCGGTTTGAAGTCGCTTTTCATACGCCATGAGCGCTCGGCTACATTACAGCCACTCGGACAAAAGACATGTAAAAAAATATATGTTTTGAAAACTAGCATTAAACTGGATTCGATCCCGCAAAAGCAACACACGCGTGACTCTCTCCAGCCTGATTCCCTACTCTTTGAGCCAACTAATATGTTACGCGATACATTTACAACTATTGTAGGCTACCATCAATTAATAACGTAGGCAACACCCAGATAACATGTTGTCCAGGCTATCTGAAACAAGGGGTTGCCTCTCATCTACAACAACTGGTTACCTTGGGCTGCTACAGTTGTCAGTGCACAGTGCACAGAAGGCCTATGCAACTTTTTGTGGTTGATCAACTAAAAATAAAAGATGTATTTGGTGATGACTTTATTGTAGGCCTAGTAGACCTAAATTCTGAGAAATTAAATGGTACGACAAACGATTTACATAGCGCACCAGACCACGATGTCTTCAAGGGTTGAATGAAGGGAGTTTGCAAAAATTTGCGTATTTTTCAAGTTAATAAACAGAATGTCTTTGTCAGGGAACATCTGACTTTTCAAAACCATAGGCCTGGTAGTCGCTCAGACAAGGAGTTATAAGATAAAGGCAATACCATTTGTGTCACCTAATGCAGTTCAGTGAATTAGCAAGATACCATCAGAAGCCAACAATCATAACACACCTGTGCGCGCGCTCTCTTCCCTGCGCATGAAGCTGTCTGCGTGTTGTAGGCTAGATTTGTGAGTTCTTTCTATCTGCTTTACTTTTGTGAGTTGCGACCACCTAGGCTATGTTATAGACGTTCTATGAGGTACCAGTGTTCAAAACAATAAGCTTTGTCAGACTACTTTTAAAATTATATTCAGGGCTATATACATTTTAAACATTCGGGGCTGAAGACCCGACAAAGCCTTGCATTAATTCTTCAGGTGGGAAGTGTCAGGAATTTTTTAACGAGAGACGCTCTCATTGGTGGTTAGTATATGGAGTAGGGGATTGACAGCAACATAGCCAATCACATTATGAGAGATGCTGAATTTAACATTAACTGCGATGTTTGATTTTAAATGAATGTAAAATTAGCCGATGTTTTCCTTGGGTGCTCCGTCTCTCGAGCACCCACGGAAAACATTGAGCACCCACGTGTGCCAGCTTACAGTCCCGGCTAAATTTACATTAATTTAAAATCAAACATCGCAGGTATTGGCGCCTATGACAAGCGTATCTCATGGTTGCATCCAATACAAACAAACATGCAATGTGAACGTCTGGGATTGGGGAGAGCACTAAATGCTCTACTGAATAAGCACAAAGTCAAGCTTTTAAATGAAAAACACTCTTTAATAATCAAAAAAATAAATGTTAATGAAGTAAACTTGTGACCATCAAAAATCGTTTATCGCCTGTAACTCCGTGATAACAGGAAGTAACAGGAAGGCATTTGGCTGAGCAACGGAGGTTAATATGCTCTATATTTTGTCCAGATGATGTCTGTCTATCATCGTTGCACTCGGAGAAAACCAGAATGTTTAATTTGTCCTGCGTCTCTACGGCTCCAAACGGGATTCACTCGCAGTTCACCAAATATTTCTTTATTAGGGCAGGGCAGGCATATTTCTGGCTATGAAATTATTTCTAAACCAGTCTGCTAAAATCTGTAGTGAAGTATGTGTAGGGTTTTCCAGCTCCATTTCTTTTTACGAGACACCCTGCTCACTTGAGACATCTGCTGGTTGTTTGGGTCGTTGCAGCGTCACTGGAAAAATACAAATTAAAGTCGCGTGATACCGCGCGTGGACCGCGAGGGAAGCTGGCCAAGTCGAAGCACTGCCCACTGTAGCTCCGGTATTGCACGCACTGATTCAATGCGCTGTAGCTCGAAGGTTTTGTTTAAAGCATGACGTTTTTTGGACTCGGGGATGACGTATGACATGACTGCCACTCTAGTGGAGTGGAGGTCGAACAAAATATGACACCCTATTTGACTAAATTGGCCGTTTTATTCAGTGCCGCATCTTGTCGAGTAAACTCGACCGTGGCGCCTAGAGGGTTAACTGACTAATTACGGACTTCGACGCAATTGGATAGCACTACGACTGTCATCTGTTTAGCTCGCCTCTGGCCCGCCTACATCAGATACACAGATGTGACTGGTTCCCCGCGATGCAAGGGGAAAAAGTTACATGCATTATTTTCCATTGCCAGAGTCTCTCGCTGAGCAAATGCTTCGGCGAGAACTCCCCAGGATACCCAGGATAGTGTCCTGCTTGTATGTTTGATAAATCGGTCCATCTCATCTGAAGGTGGAAATAACGGTTTCATGTCAGGCAACTTGGCCAACTGTTCATTCGGGGCTACACCCCAAACATCCAGGGCTGAAGCTGTGGGAAACATGGCTGACGACACCTCTGCACTCGACCCAAACTAGATACAAAATTCCCAAACCACATATTTATGTGTATGTGTTTGATTGGGAGTGTGAGTGAATGTATATGTGTTTGATTGTGAGTGAATGTGTATGTGTGTATGTGTTTGATTGGGAGTGAATGTGTATGTGTGTGTGTGATTGTGAGTGTGTGTGTGAACCTAGAGTAAAAGCAGATTGTGTGACTGATATCAGATCTTGAATCATTTTCATTGATTACATCTTTCATTCATCTCTTTAATGTCTGCTCATCTTCCTGCTCTTCAAAACCCTCCCCCCCCCCCCCACACACACACACTGTAATAGTACCCATATGTCGGATGTGTGTTTGTGATTGTAAAGAGGACATGATAAGTAATGAGAAGCGTTTGTTCTATTCAATAGCCCTATTAGTGTGAGTTCGTGTGTGTGTGTGCGTGTACACGTGTGTGTGTGTGTGTGTGTGTGTGTGTTCCAGGGTTGATCCATCAGGTTTTGTTAGTGCTACTCCATGTTGACAAATGGTAATGAGTATTCCTGTGATTGTCTGTCTTCAGTTGCATCTGTGGTCTGTGCTGGAAATGTGTGTGTGTGGGTGTGTGTGTGTGTGCGTGTTTGTCTATGTGTGTGCGTTTGTCTGTGTGTGTGTGTGTGTGCGTTTGTCTGTGTGTGTGTTGCCGCATCTGTGTGGAGTGCGGCCAAATCAACTCAGCCTCTTAACATGATACTGATGTGGGATGACTTCAGTTAAATCAACCCTGCGTGTGTGTGTGTGTGTGTGTGTGTGTGTGCATATATCTTGACTGATGTATGGAACTCTGTTCTGATTATCTGACCTCTAGATGATGAGAAAAGCATGTGTTTGAATATGTTTACGTTTGTGTTGTGCATACAAAAGTGTCTGTGAGTGTGTGTGTGTGACTGTATGTGAGTTTGTGTGTGTGTATATGTGTCTGTGTGTGTGTGTAGGTGTGTGTGTGTAGGTGTGTGTTTTGTGTGTGTGTGTAGGTGTGCGTTTTGTGTGTGTGTGTGAGCATGCATAGGGGTGTGTTTTTTTGTCTGTGTGTGTGCAATAGAGCGTACTGAGTGTGTGTGTGTTTGTCTGTGTGTGTGTGCAATAGAGCGTACTGAGTGTAATAGAGAGACACAGAGATCCCTTTTCTGCCTGATTGTCTGACCTTGCGGTTTGATTAACTGGGTGATTAACCACAAAATAGTAATCACACACACACACACACACTGAACACACACCCACACACACTGAACACACACACACACACTGAACACACACACACAAACACACACACTGAACACACACACACACTGAACACACAAACACACAAACTGAACACACACACACGCATTCATTCTCTCACACACGGACACACACACACACTGATGGGAAGAGATAGTGAGTGTTTTGTGTCCTGTTGTCTCAGGTCAGTGGTCTAGTGGTCTCTCATTAGCTGGAGGATGTAATGCGATTAGCATGCTAATCCTTAGACACTTCTCACACACACCCTCTCTCATACACACACACACACACACACAAATCTCAAGCAGTGACAACATGGCTCTCCAGACTATCCACACACACACACACACACCTCAAGCAGTGACAACACAGCTCTGCAGACTATCCACACACACACACACCCTCACACACACAGCTCATCTCCCTAGTAGATATTCTGGAGACTGAATGAAAAAGAGAATGATAACAGCTGGGACTCGGTAGAAAGATATGTAAACAGGTAAACATGTACACAGGTAAACATGTACACATGTAAACATGTAAACAGGAACACCCTCCCAAAAATTTCAGAGAAAAATAAAAAATATATAAAGTGAATTACTAATCTGATAAATTACTGTTAATATTACTATTTGAACACTTTGAATGAACAAAATCGTTCCCAAAATCGGTCAAAATGCCAACAGCACCCCCTATCGCAATTGGAAACTAGATGTACCGCAGAGTGGTACAAAATATGACCGCCGCCCAGTCCAGCACATTTTTTCCACAAAAATAAATCACGCTGAATGGCCTGTATGATTCTAACTGTCTCACTAAATTGCATTATCCACACTCAATTCTCACTGGTATCTGCTAGACCACAAGTACCAAAACATGATTAGTTCATAGATTTCACATGTAAAATTAATTTTATACAACCCCACCCGCATCTTGCCTGTTCATAATTCTGAGAAATTCTTGAATTGTGTGCATGTGTGCGTGTACACGTTTATCTTTATGTGTGTGTGTGTGCGTGCTTGTGTGTTCGCCTGCGTATGTGTGTTTGTGCATGTGCATGCATGCGTACATGTCTACTGTGTGAGTATGTGTCATACGTATGATTACTGTGAATGTATGTGTGTGCGTGTGTATCTGTTTATGCACATGTGTGCACATGGAATGGGTTAACATGACCCCTGGAGGCAAACATACGGAAAAAATTGGTCATCCTAGGCCCTACGGTTCTCAAGATATTCACAGAAAACTGTGTCTGCCCTACCCTCCTTTCGGGGGGTCCGGTACAGCGGGGGGGCTACAGATCAAAACTAAAAACAATGGTTCCATGCTATCCATGTGGGGTTACATGCCCACCAAGTTTCGTGTACCCCGGTCTTTCAGTGTCCCGGGAATCCTTGTTGGTGTACGGTCACTAAATGTATACATAAATTATTTTATCGTAAGGCCCCCCATGAACGAAAGTTCACAAAACTTGGCATGCATTCGGAGGGTGTCATAATGATCTTACACTTTCAATTTCGTGCAGTTTTGACCATGTCAGCCAGAGATATTGTGATGAAAACACCTAATGTTTTGCTTTTTAATTTTTAACTAGGTGGCGCTATACATGAAATAAGTGGTAATGGGATGGGTTGACATGCCCCCTTAAGACCAACATACAAAAAAAGGTGGACCTCCTAGGCCCTACGGTTCTCGAGATATTCACAGAAAACTGTCTCCGGCCACCTACAGGACAGTTGGTGTATAGTAACATAAATTAATTTATTGTGTGGCCCTCCATGAACGGAATTACACGAAACTTGGCGTGCATTCAGAGGGTGTCATAATGATCCTACACTTCCAATTGCGTGCAGTTTTGACTATGTTAGGTCACAGATACCTGCGATTACAACACCTCATTTTTACTTTTTTGTGTTTAACTAGGTGGCGCTATACATGAAATGAGTGGTTGTGGAATGGGTTGACATGGCCCCTTGAGATCAACATACAAACAAATGGTCCTCCTAAACCTTACGGTTCTCGAAATATTCACAGAAAACTGTGTCTGCCCTACCCTCCTTTCGGGCAGTGCAGTCCAGCGGGGGGGCTACAGATCAAAACGAAAAACGATGGTTCCATGCTATCCATATGGGGTTACATGCCCACCAAGTTTCGTCTACCCCGGTCTTTCAGTGTCCCGGGAATCCTTGACGGAAATTTGGACATGCGAAAAAAAAATAAAAATAAAAATCTGTCTAAACCTATATGACCGCCCGAAGCGGCGGTCATAATTACTGTATGGAGGAGCTTCCTCCTCAAGCCCCTCATTGAATTCCATTATAAACGCTTCAGACCACAGCGGCTTATGAATCACATCGTTTTCAATGGCCAAAGGAGGAAGCTCCTCCGTACAGTAATTTTCAATTGCGATAGGGGGTGCTGTTTTTAGCGGCAACTCTGCAAGAACGTTATCTGCAGTCATACAGCTAAGAATATTGTGTTGAACGGAAGGCTTGTTTTTTGCTCGTGAAATAAAGAGTACAATGGAATCAGAGGACAATGTCCATCTTTTATACATTCAAATACAGTGCAAAAGTTAGGATCAAAGCAGGAAGACCAGTTCCATACATTCATATTCCAAAAAAAGATGGTAAGGCTAGTGTAGGCTACTGAATGCTACATAGTATGACAAATACTCATGGCTAACTGGTAACGTTAGCACAGAAAACAATCAGCTATAGCCTACTGCTGGCCTGTCACAAACGTGGACAGTTAAGGGATTTAGTGATAAAACATTTTTGGATAGTTATGCGTTGTTATGATCATCCAAGTTATGCTTTAACTAAACAATTGTTAAATAATGCTCTTGTTGTTAATATGTACTTGTTTTCACCGTTCTAACTGCATCTTTGGATGGTAACATTGTTAATGAATGTTTCAGACCATGATGCATTCCTTTAATGACATCTTCAATAACATTTGCCTTTCACTTAGCTATTGCAACCTGTCTTTAACTCTTAGAACACTAAGCTGTTTTTAGGGCATTTTCACTACCTTTATTCATAAGGATTTATTCTGGTCATTGTAAGTGCCACACACACATATTACATATTGTCTGTTTTCAGCAGAGTCTAGGCTATCCAGATCTGTCATTTCATGTATTAGTACTAGCATTGATTTTATTTTGATTTTTAAAGAATTAAAATATAAAAAAGCATATTATAAAAATTCTTATATTTTGACATGTATCTCAGCTCATAAGCTCATAGCTCTACATGCAGTGTGTAGGGCAGACTGTCCTGAATCGGGCAATATAATTGCCATGTTGGAGGGATACTCTGGGGCTGAACAATTTACAGAAATATGTGGTGTGTGATTTACAGAAATAAATGCCATTTTTTATTTAGTGATGACCTTTTGACCTGAGTTTGCGTGTTAGAATGTATGCCTATGGTGTATGCACTCATAAGGATTCTCAACTTTTTACTGCCTTGCCATGAACAAAGTAAAGGCAAAAAAGGTGTTTCTTTGTTGAAGAAATCAGGATGCAACGTGAGCCTTGAATTGGATGCCATGCAGAAATTTGCTATCTCAAAACCGGATTATGAACATGCTTTGCCATAGACAAACACACGATAGCGTTGGATTATAAAGATGCTTTGCCACAAAAACAGACAAAAACGTTGGGTAAGTCCAGCTATATGAAGTTATTATTTTTCTGTCACTTTGTCTGTTTTATAACCCAGAAGGATGTACTTGGTATCAAATGATAGCTCTGTGTCTCCTCTTTCATCTGACATGCGTGGCATATCTATCAGCGAGTAATTCAAACGAGAGTAATGGTTGTGCAGCGTTGGTTTGTGTACATGACGTTAATATTTTGCAGTCACTTCGTCTGTTTTTATAAGCCAGAAGGATCGATATACATGGCACCAATGGATAGCCCTGTGTCTCCTCTTTCATCTGATATGCTTGCCATATCTATGCGATCACGGGTTCGCGAGTAATTCAAACGAGAGTAATGGTTGCGCAGGTGAAAGCAGAGAAGTATAGACTGTAAATATGATGCAATTTGATTTAATTTCATTATTTAAAAAAAAGAAAAATCATACTTGATCGTACAGACAAGTGCGTAGTCTCTTTGGAGAGCCCCACTTCTGCTCTGTCATGCAATAAAGCTATTTATATATAGCATAATATAGCAATTTGGCTTTAAAAACAATAGCATGTTACAAATAACCACATGTAAGGTCTATTTTTAAAGGGAAATTGTTACATGGTTTTATAAAACAAGTGTCTATTTTTAGTATTATAGACTTTTCTGCAAATGTATTACATTGAGCAAAACCTCCAGACTTTCCATAATTTTGCACATCTGGAAAACAGTATTTCATAACTAGACCTACATATCTTCCCTGACTTCCTAGATCTTAATTTACATTTATTTACATTTATTAATTTAGCACTATTATTCAAAGTGACTTATATATTTAAATTATATTACAAAGTCTATTGTCCCTGGAGGAGTTTGGGGTTAAGTGCCTTGCTCAAATACACAACGGTGGAAGCCAAGAATTGAACCCACAACTTTTCTGGCTGCTGCATGCTAGCCTAGCTCCTTAGGTCAGACCCCCTCACAACCCCAAGAATGTCAGAACAGCATTTATTGCACAACATTGCCAGTTAAAATGCTACATAGTACATACTGCTGCTATAAATGTGTCTGGGTAGGCGGCATACTCTATTGTTCACATATGCCACCAACACCATCACAACCTCACATTTGCCACTAAAACCAATCAAGCGCGCACACACTCTCACACACAAAACGGCTCTGAGTCCCCAGATGATCCATACACACACACACACACACACACACTCTCACACATAAAACTAGCAGATGATCCATACACACACACATACACTCTCACACACAAAACTGCTCCCAGTCACCAGACGATCCACCAGACAATCTGTGTGTGTGTGGAACAGCATATATCAGGGGTGGGCAAACTACGGCCGGATCCGGCCCAGCAAGACAACGTTGGTTAGCTTTAACTGCAAACTGCTTTTCACTAGAGAATGTTTACAGTGTCAATGTCAAAAACATCATGTTACATAGAGATACTCTTTGTAATCTCTTTTGCAGCAGATCTAACTTGAACGTTCTGCTCCTCCATTTAACTGTGAATGCGTTTGAGTGCGCACAGGAGAGAGAGAGAGAGAGAGAGAGAGAGAGAGAGAGAGGCAGGTTCCAGCTGGCTTGTCATTGTCTGGTGGATAATTGATATATCCTTATAAGGGACCGTTCGGTATTTATGGAATGGACCACCGGAGGAAAATAGGGGAGGGTCATGTCTTTTTATTCTTTATTGAGGGGAGGGTCACCCATTTTTTTTATTTCTAGGAGGGAGGGTCACCCAACTTTTGTATTCATGAAAACAGCAATATTTGGGCCGTCACCCATGGCTTCGTGTCTGATGGGCCTCGCATCTGGCCAAAAGATGACATTAAGCGTTTATTATTTATTAACGATATTGTAGCCTAAGCAAAAAGCTTAACGTGGCTTAATGTCCTAAAACAACAATCAGTGATCACCAAATTTCTCTCATATTGTTCCTCATAATCACTAGAATCTGCACGTGACAGCATGTTTCTTCAATCTCCTTCACCGACACATATGGAAGGCTTAACGTCCCAAAACAACGATCAATGATCAAATTTCTTTCTCATATTGCTCCTCATAACCATCTATAAAAATCTATCCCGACGGTTTTTTTTTTCTTTTGGAGCACGTCCGAATCCCAGGACATAACGCACTGTAGGCTACCTCATAATAGGCTTGAGATATAATTCAAAAGGGGACAGATAGGCCTAGGCTACTGCACTTAAAACTTAAAAAGATGAACCTTCCCAAACTTTTAAATTGCAATCAGTGACTGGCATCGGGTAAACGAAGCTTTTCGAAGTTGAACAGGCTATTCAAAACTATTTGCGCACCTCCATGTCACAGGAGATACTAGTGGGCTCGCCCTTCTATGAATTCAAAAAGACGTTAGGCTATACCTGCAAGCTGGCCTATGATTTCATGCCTGAGTTTGCTGCAAAGTAAGCAAGAAAATGTTTTTAGTCAGGATATGGCGAGTCTATGTCATTTATTTGTCCAATATCCTACAGACCAGTTTCCATAGTGCACATCTTATCAATAGTTTGATGTCGAGTGTGTTTCTGCTCATTGACAAATAGCGTTCAGCACAATGATTCATGCCCAATTAATTCCCCCTGTTAAAGTGATTTGTTACACTAGTTTGGTTTCGGGATGTAGCCTATGATAAACGGCTTACTGGCCAAATAGCCTATGTGACTCAGCTAATGTTATAGGCTATAGGCTACAATTCCCCCTCTTAGACAAGCTGGTGTAGCCTATAAAAATGCACCGACAGGTAGTCTACGCGTAGTAGGCCTAGGCTATCGCATGATTTCATGCAAGTGAAAAGGGCCTCGCACCAGTTCGCGACGGCCCTGCAGCTCCTCCTAAGACAGTGGAAAAAAAGTTCAAATAGCCTATGTGATAAACCCGGAAAAAGTTGACAGGTATGTTTCGGTCCAGGTGAAGTGATTATTTGTGAGATTGTGCAAACGACAGCCTTTCCAAGGCATTTCAAGGAAGGAGTGGTAGCATGCAAGCTAATTGACTCAGTACAGAAGGCATCAATACATTGTTGGGGAGGGTCATGCGTTTTTTTCTCAATCACTAGGGGTCATAGAAAAATGTCTTGCTGGCGTGGGGAGGGTCACGTCTTTTTTGACTAACGCTCCCAAAACTCCTCCGGTGGCCCCTTAAATAAATAACGAACAGTCCCTAAGAAACTTTTAAAAGGAAATCATGAAGGCAACAGTAGTTCCCACTACTGACCATTTATAAACTGTGAGAGGGCACAGCCATAGGTACAGCACTAGCCATAGGTACAGCACTAGCCATAGTGGAGCAGTAGCCATAGGTACAGCACTAGCCATAGCGGAACAGTAGCCATAGGTACAGCACTAGCCATACAGTGGGTCCCAGTTAAAAATTGACACTTCATTCACAATCAATGATGGTGATTCACGCAGCTGGGTGAAATGTAAGTACAACTGCAGCCGCTTGGGGGCAGCATAGTCTGCTGTGGCGTTCCACGGCTCCTCTTCCACGGTCGAACCGGACAGCGCATTCGACAGCAAGGGCTGTGATTGGCCGAGTTTTCAGCGTTTCTCTGTGTTTTTAGCAGCCCCTGCAACATGTTAGTCCACTGTTTTTTTTTACTACACTAACGAGGTTGAAATATAGCCTTTGCCTACAGCATCTCACGACTCGACTACTGCAATGCCCTCCTGACAGGTCTCCCAGCCTGCGCAGTGAAACCACTTCAGATGATCCAGAACGCGGCGGCACGCCTGGTCTACAACCAACCCAAAAGGGCACATGTTACCCCGCTGCTCATCCAGCTACACTGGCTACCTATGGCGGCCCGCATCAAATTCAAGTCTCTAACGCTTGCCTACAAAGTAGTCTCCGGTTCTGCTCCCACCTACTTGAATGCCCTCATACAGACTTACACTACCTCCAGACCGCTGCGCTCCTCTGACGAACGACGTCTAGCTCTACCACCGGTACGCTCAAGCCAATCCAAACTTTTCTCATCTGTTGTTCCTCGTTGGTGGAACACACTGCCAGTTCCTACAAGGGCAGGGACATCCTTTTCCACTTTCAAAAAACTCCTGAAGACCCAGCTCTTTAGAGAACATCTACTCTCATAGCAACACTTACAACAAGTCTTACTGATCCTAGCACTCACCAGCCGTTTTAAACTGACAAGTAACTGTTAAAAACAGCACTCACCGACGCACTTATTCTTACTGTACTCTAATGTTTTTTTTAAACTGTCCTAAAATTGTGAGAATTGTTCTAAAAACTTACTGTTTACCATGTTGTTAGTCGCTTTGGTTAAAAAGCGTCAGCCAAATGTAATGTAATGTAATGTAATGTAATCTCCTTAACAGTAATGTTAACAAAATGACAGCATTCATATGACAAAGGAAAACGAATTCGGTCACTCAAGACAACCAGTGTAGGCTACATTCCTACCCAATAGGCTACTCGAAGCAGATAGCGTTGTCTGACGGTCGAGTGGGTTAATGCACGTATATCCAGAACAGGTCTGCAACCTTCAGGCAGTTCTGAGTTCGAATCTAGGCAGGAGCAGAGCCATATAAAGGCCTATTGTTATCATTTTTTGCAAGGTGTTGCTCCTGGCAATACTTGTTTATAAGACGTTTGGTGATTAATTGATAGCTGTTTTTGGGACACGTTAAACGGTCTTTATAATGAGCGCATACGGGGAGTAAAACGACTGTTATGCGCTGTTACAACTGTAGGCTACAATGATTGCAATACAAAAATATGCGCGTGTTAGTTTAGTTAGTTTTGTGATTTTTTGCACTTTTGCCTCATGTGTTTTCAGGTTTGAGGGCTTTTTTGGCAAGATTGACCTTGGTAGACTCTGCATATGTTATTTCTCCGTATGGAAAATAAAGTAAATTTTCGACACACGTCTGTTATTAGTTCAATAAGAAGTGTTAAAACATGTGACTAGTGAAACTCTTGGCTAAATATTTAGCCAAAGCCAAAAAGTGTTAGAGAGAAGGAGAGACGCCGGTGCAGCTCAGATGTCTTCTTAATTTTCTTTATTCTTTAGTAAAAGGTGCAGAACATTATTAAACTTTAAAGACAGAATACGCACGCAGGCACATAACTAGGCTACTTGTTGTTTTCTTTTACTCGGCTATCTATATATGGTTATCAGCACACAATGTTGGGCTAATTCACTAGTTATGGATATCACAAGTTTAAACAACGAAAACAGAAAGGATGGAGACAGCAAAGCTAGAGGAGTTATTCCAGATGGGCAAGAACAAGGTAGGCAATTGGTGTGCTTGTCAGAACGTTAGATTACAGCTGTTTAAAGCCAGACGTCACGGTACGCTAGAACAAAACTAAAGGTAACTTTAGCTATAGGGCTGTATCAATTTGTCCAAATTAATAGGTCATCGTAGACGTTGTTGTTGTATTATTGCATGTGGATATTGTTATGCTATGTAGGCTACTTTTTTTTCAATGCACGGACCTAAAACCGGGAAACGGACAAATATTGTACACGCGTGAATTTGTTTTTGCGGGGGTGGGTGGGTGTACGTACCATAGCTCTCTCTCTCTCTCTCTCTCTCTCTCTCTCTCTCTCACACACACACACACACACACACACAGTACCTTTCTTAGCCACAGTTTCACAGCCACAGATTAATTGCGTCTTTTTTGCAACATCTGCTTGTTAGGCTGGGCTACTGTCAATGTCCTGTACAGGTATATGTTCAACAATTGCTGGTGTAGGCCTACAGGCTATAATCAATTAGGGACTGTTCGTTATTTATTTAAGGGGCTACCGGAGGAGTTTTGGGAGTGTTAGTCAAAAAACACGTGACCCTCCCTCGCCAGCAAGACATTTTTCTATGACCCTCCAAAGTGATTGAGAAAAAACGCATGACCCTCCCCAGTCCCAACAATTTAGGCTATTGATGCTTTCTGCCTACTGGGTCAATTTGGGAGCTTGCATGCTACGACTCCTTCCTTGAAATGCCTTGAAAAGGCTGTCGTTTGCACAATTTCACAAATAATCACTGGGACCGAAACAAACCTGTCAACTTTTCCCGGGTTTATCGCGTATTTTAACTTTTTCCTCGCTGTCTTAGGAGGAGCTGCAGGGCCGTCGCAAGGGGGTGCGAAGCCCTGTACGAACTTGACAGATGCATGAACTTACGTAGCCAAGGCTACCGTCGGTGCATTTTAATAGTAGCCTAGTCTAATAAGCTACACCAGCTTGTCTTTAAGAGGGGAAATTGTATAGCCTAACATTAGCTATTTAGTATTTGGCCATATGGTGTTTATCATAGGCTACATCATGAAACCAAATAGTGTAACAAAGGCGAACACTTTAACAGGGGAAATTAATTGGGCATGAATCATTGTGCTGAACGGTATTTGTCAATGCAGAAACACACAACATTCAAACTGTTGATAAGATGTGCACTATGGAAATTGGTCTGTAGGCTAACAATGTACTTGTACAGGTAAATGTTCAACAATTGCTGTACAGGCTATAATCAATTAGCTAAATCATTTGTCAAGCTGTTTAAATTTGTGCTACATTCAAACGCAAAAGGTGCTTTGATATATTTTTCGTTTGAACGTCAGCAAGCAGGCATGCTGCGGTTGCAATGAATGAGGATAATTGGTTTTATCTGCGGATTTATTTTTTGCATTATATTGAATATGACTCGCTCCAGTCTCAACAGCACTTTCCACACGCATCTAAGTTCTAACACACATATCCCCTCTCGCTTTCTCTCTCTCCATCCCTGCACACGGTGCTTTCTTAAAGGAGCTGCACCATCTTACAACAATTGCATCTACATTTTCATATTAGAATGTTTTGTCAAGTGTAAGCTTAAACTACCGTGATCAATTTAAGTTCCCGTGCCCCCGCTGAAAGTCTCATTCGCTTATCGTTACACTATCAAATCTATAAGTAACCGTGACAAATAGGGTATAAGATATATAAACTCACGCTATTGTATTATCATATATGTTTGGTAATGGCTTGTTCTACTGACTTGGAAAATGCATCATGGAAGCAGTAAGTCAAGTCGTATCAAAAATAGTAGTGGCAGAACTCCAAAGTGACACCTTGTGGTTGTTTGTGTCAACTGCCGTTTGTGCCATTTCTGCTGAGAAAATGGGGTGCGTGATTCCTGAAGGAACCCGTCCAAACTTAACGGGGACCCACTGTAGGTACAGCACTAGCCATAGTGGAGCAGTAGCCATAGGTACAGCACTAGCCGGAGCGGAGCTAGCAAAAGATCATTGAGAACTAAACGTGGATTGCGTGAAGTGACAGTGCACTATATACATTAGTTAAGCATCAAATTAGCTTTATTTTATTTTTTTTAAGCAATTAATATTTGAAAACAAAATTACTTTGACATTTTAAGAATTTAAATTATATGAAACATTTTTTTTTTTGGGGGGGGGCAAAACAAAACCCACCCCTAGTACCTAAATATATATTCCTCAATGGATCAATTGTGCTATAGATTACACACCGACCAATTGCTGTTTTAAGTTTACAGTGTCTGTGTGTGTGGGTTTGGGTGTGTGTATGTGTGTGTGTGTGTGTGTGTGATGTGTAATATATGCAGGAGCACATTCTCCCATCTCGTCCCCTCTCATAACTCAGTGGTATGAATTGACACTTGACATTTTTGAAGGATCAGGAATCTCAAAAATAAAAATGTCAATTACATCATAAATCTCTCTTAGGAACAGAGTTGCACGCACACACACACACACGTATGATATTGTCCTGCAGACAGCCAACACATAGCTGTGTGTGTATGTGTGTGTGGGCCTCTGTGGCTGATTCAGGATGGTTGTTGAACACAAACTTCAATCAGTCACAGACTTGAACAGCAATGCATTATGGGTAAGTCAATATGGCACATATGAAAACAAATTAAAAAAATGAATATAAATGAGAGCTGTCAGAAAGATAGATATATAGATAGAATAACTCACAATTTGTTTGATCTACTGCCCTCTGGGAAGAGGTACAGAAGCCTGCGCTCCCGCACTACCAGACTCACCAACAGCTTCATACACCAAGCTGTAAGGATGCTGAACTCTCTCCCTCCTCTCCCCCCTCCACCCTCAGCTACATAACATCCTGGACATTGGACCCACAATGGCCGCCTGCACTACTCCACTTGCACACTTTACAACTTGTTGTTGTTGTCCTGAAAACACAACACTTCTGCTGCTCTTACATAACTTGCACCACTATGCCACTTTCTTTCTTACTTAGGTCAAACAGAACTACCCAAGCCTTTTATTGGCCTGACTTTGCACTAGTATTTTATTGACTGTCTATGCACAATTTCAACCAAATTTTGCTGCTCTTATTTTTTTCATTATTATATGTGCCCTCTTATTTACTTATTTACTTACTTTTTTGTTTACTTGAATGTTATGTTTGTCTGTGGACTTAAATTGGTAAAATATGTCTTGTCTTCACCGTGGGATAGTGAGAAACGTAATTTCGATCTCTTTGTATGTCTGGAACATGTGAAGAAATTGACAATAAAGCTGACTTTGACTTTGACTTAGAGAGAGGGAGAGATAGAGAGAGAGATGTCCATTTAAGGCCAAAGGTCATTTCTAGACAGAATGCCAAACACAAACACCCGCCCACACACACACAAAGGTTGGCACAAATACACATGCCCACCGACGCACACACAGACACACACACATACATATGCACACAAACACACACACACACCCATAGAGGTGGTCACAAATACACATATCCACTGACACACACACACACAGAGGTGGGCACAGATGCACATACCCACCTACACACACAGGTGGTCACAAATACACATACCCACTGACACACACACACACACACGTGGGCACAAATACATCAAAAACTACTTTGTTACAAACTGCAAATACTGGCTCATGAAATGTAACAAAAGAAAATACAAAATACTGGACAGGTCTAATGTTTTTAAGTTGTATGAAGGAGGGTTATAACTTTTTGCGTTATAAGTGCATGCCTATTATACATGACTGGCAACATGGTGGATAAATATAATAGAATAACATGATAAAACATGATAAATAAGAATAGACAGGTCTAATGTTTTTAGGTTGTATGAAGGGATGATATAACATTGGCACAAACAAAAAATTGGGTTCACACCCCATGTTGTCTTTGCAGAAAGGTGATAAAGTTGACCTTGCAGAAGGGTGATAAAGTTGTCCATTTTTGTTGCCTCAGTTGAGTTTCAACTTCCAACTTCTTTCCAACTTCAGACATATTCAGAGGGGATCGTAAAACAGAAAAGTTGGATCTAACACTTTTAAGTTGGTCACAACGTGGCCAGGGGCGGACCTGGACACTTTGAGGCCCAAGGCAAAGGATCCCAAAGCCCCTCCGAGCACAGGGCATTTTTTTAAACGATTTCAACTCGCTCTGCATCTCTTACAGTGTCTGGCCATAACGCAGGGTCGTCACTGATACCTAGCACTACAGTTATCGTGTTAGGGCTACTCACGTTACTGGTTTTGTTTGCACCCAAAGCTTCTGCTACTGAAATGGTGTCCGTAGCAGCACCACCAGCACCAGTGCGGACTTCAGCAGTGACAGTGATCTTGTCCCTCACGACTGTTTCACTTTAGAACAGATCAACATCATAATCATCATCATCATCAGTAGAAGAATACAGTGGGTTCCAGTTAAGTTTGGACGGGTTCCTTCATGAATCACGCACCCCATTTTCTCAGCAGAAATGGCACAAACTGCAGTTGACACAAACAACCACAAGGTGTCACTTGGGAGTTCTGCCACTACTATTTTTAATGCGACTTGACTTAACTGCTTCCATGACGCAGTGAGCCATTACCAAACATATATGATAATACAATAGCGTGAGTTTATATATCTTATACCCTATTTGTCACGGTTACTTGTAGATTTGATAGTGTAATGATAAGAGCATGAGACTTTCAGCGGGGGCACGGGAACTTAAATTGATCACGGTAGTTTCAGCTTACACTTAAACAGACAAAACATTCTAATATGAAAATGTAGATGCAATTGTTGTAAAATGGTGCAGCTCCTTTAAGAAAGCGCAGGGATGGAAAGAGAGAAAGCGAGAGGGGATGTGTGTTAGAACTTAGATGCGTGTGGGAAAAGTAGACGTGCTGTTGAGACTGGAGCGATGCATATTCAAAATAATGCAAAGAATAAATCCGCAGATAAAACCAATTATCCTCATTCATTGCAACCGCAGCATGCCTGCTTGCCGACGTTGAAATGAAAAAGATCAAAAGCACCTTTTGCGTTTGAATGTAGCACGAATTTTTTTTTTAAACAGCTGGACAAATGATTTAGCTAATTGATTATAGCCTGCACACCAGCAATTGTTGAACATTTACCTGTACAAGACAGTAGCCCAGCCTAACAAGCATGTTGCATGTTGTAGGCCTACTGTAGAAATTTCACTTAAATTGCAACCGCAACATGCCTGCTTGCCGACGTTCAAACGACAACGAAAAAGATATCAAAGCAACAAGAGGGTTGAGTCTGAATGACACGGAGTTCAGACTCATATTGCTCCTCATAACCATCTATAAAAAAAAGTGTTTTTTCTTTTCTTTTTGAGCATGTCCGAATCCCAGGACATAACGCACTGGACCTTATAATAGGCTCAAGATATAATTCCTAAAGGGAGCAGATATAGATAATTCCAAAGGGGGCAGATAGGGGCCTGCTGCACTTAAAACTTAAAAACATTTAACGAAGCTTCCCGAAATTTGAAATTGCGATCAGTGACTGGCATCGGGTGAAGCTTTTCGAAGTTGAACAGGCTATTAAAAACTATTTGCGCACCTCAATGTCACAGGAGAGACTGGGCTCTCCCTTCTATGAAAAAGACGTAAGGCTACCTGCAAACTGGCCTATGATTTCATTGCTGAGTTTGCGGCAAAGCAAGACAATGTTTTTTCAGAGTCAGGATATGGCGTGCACATCTTATCAACAGTTTGAATGTCGTGTGTGTTTCTGCTCATTGACAAATACCGTTCAGCACAATGATTCATGCCCAATTAATTTCCCCTGTTAAAGTGTTCACCTTTGTTACACTATTTGATTTCGTGATGTAGCCTATGATAAACACCATATGGCCAAATATGTGACTCCGCTAATGTTATAGGCTACACAATTTCCCCTCTTAAAGACAAGCTGGTGTAGCTTATTGGACTAGGCTACTAAAATGCACCGACGGTAGCCTTGGCTATGTGTAAAGTAAGCTATCGCATGATTTCATGCACGTAAGTTTTAAAAAATTATTTGTGCAATTGTGCAAACGACAGCCTTTTCAAGGCATTTCAAGGAAGGTGTCGTAGCATGCAAGCTCCCAAATTGACCCAGTAGCCTACAGAAGGGATCAATAAATTGTTGGGACTGGGGAGGGTCATGTGTTTTTTCTCAATCACTTTGGAGGGTCATAGAAAAATGTCTTGCTGGCGAGGGAGGGTCACGTGTTTTTTGACTAACGCTCCCAAAACTCCTCCGGTAGCCCCTTAAATAAATAACGAACAGTCCCTAATTGATTATAGCCTGTAGGCCTACACCAGCAATTGTTGAACATTTACCTGTACAGGACATTGACAGTAGCCCAGCCTAACAAGCAGATGTTGCAAAAGACATCAAAAGACGCAATTAATCAGAAATAAATAATGTAATCTGCATCGCTTTATTTAACAAACTGCAAGCAACAAGAGGGTTGAGTTTGCTGTGAGGCCAAACCCAAGAGCAGAGTTAATCTGTTAAGGCACTCGATAGGCTATATGGTAACGAGCTGTGTGCGCCTGGAAAGACAATAGAAGATGCTTTGTGAATAGCACAGCGAAGACGGCTCTGGTCATCCCATGCACTCCCCCCACTTCCTGTAGCCTACCATTATGACTTGTTGCCGTTTTGGGACATTAAGCTTTTTCACGTTAAGCCCCCCTCCCCCACCCCCTTCTTTCACAAGCAGTGGGGGAGCGCGGGGCACAAAGTAACACTTTTTGGTAGACAAAGGAGGGTTCTCGCGCTTCTGTCGTTTGGCCACAATCCGGTGCAACCAGGCCAGGACAGATATTTTAGAGAGAAGGAGAGACGCCGGTGCAGCTCAGATGTCTTCTTAATTTTCTTTATTCTTCAGTAAAAGGTGCAGAACATTATTAAACTTTGACTAACGTTTCGATGTGTCGATGTTTTTGACTAACGAACATCGAAACGTTAGTCAAAGTTTAATAATGTATCGCTAAGATATATCAAATATATTGCTAAGATAGGCCAGCTTCGTCAAGAAATGTTCATTAGTGAACGTGCTTGCAGATTCAAACACGCGCTCTTCCTCCAAGAAGAGGCGACTCGGAGCTCAAACACGCGCGACAGCACTTTACCTCGGGGAAGTCACCTTGCCTCGCTGTGAAACAGTACAGCCTTTTGGTCAGCTACCATCTCTTCGCAAAGTGAATAACACAGTGCGTCCATTGCGCATCGGGTGCTACCTGGGCCCAGGCTACAGATAAAAAAATAAATTCTGTTTTTCACGTCAGTTCGCGCCCCACCTGGCATGTCTCCGCGACCCTGTAGTGGGTCGCGACCCACAGTTTGAGAAACGCTGCTCTAAATCAATCCCTCAAAGTGTTTTGTTACAAACTACATTTGATTTTTTCCAATCCTGCAAAATACTGAATACAAAATATGCTAATGTAATTAAATACATATTTCAAATACATCTAATTAAAAAAACTAGCCATGTCTGTTGACAACACAAGTACTCTTGTCATGTCAATAAAGTGTGTGTGTGTGTGTGTGGGGGGGGGGGGGGGGGGGGTTAGGGTTAGGGGGGGGGGTTCCAGTCTGTGTGCATGCATGTGTGTGTTTGTGTGCGTGAGTGTGTGTGTGTGTGTGTGTGTGTGTGGCTGTGTTTGTATGTGTGTGTGTCCTGCAGCAGTGTGATTAAGACAGCTGTCCGTCTGACAAAGCTCATCAGTATCCAGCAGGAATCCTGGAAATAGACTCTCTGTGTGTGTGTTTGTGTGTATGTTTGTGTGTGTGTGTGTAAGAGAGTTTGATGTCTTGATTGAGTCGCTGTGATCACAACAGAACAATATGAGAGACCACAGAGTGTAATTACTAGAGGGAGAGAGAGACCACAGAGTGTAATTACTAGAGAGAGAGAGAAGGGGGAGAGGGAGACAGAGTGGGAGGGAGAGAGGAGGGGAGAAAGGGAGACAGAGAGAGAGAGTGGGAGAGAGAGAGGGATGGGGAGACAGTGTGGTACAGGGACAAAAATGACGGAAGTTCTCACACACACACACTCTCACACACACACACACACACTCTCTCACACACACACACAGAAAAATATAATTAAAATATGATGGTCATTTTGATATTTGCAGGAAACTGTATCTGACAATGCTAATCAACCTTATATGACATCTAACCTCAACCTCTCAACAGTGTGTGCGTGTGCGCATATGTGTGTGTGTGTGTGCGCATGTGTGTGTGTGTGTATGTGTGTGTTATATCTTACCTCTCAATCCTTCTCGTCTCTGCTCAATCAGTTCATCCTTTGGGATTCATGCTTTCATTATCTACGCTGTGTGTGTGTGTGTGAGGACACCAAATCATTGAGGAGGAATCAGATTGACTTTAATGAATCCTGACATCTCTTGGGATAGGGGTATAGGGTGAGAGAGAGAGAGAGAGATGATGGGGAAGAGAGAGTGTGTGTGTGAGAGAGAGAGTGTGTGTGTGTATGAGAGAGAGTGGTTGTGTGTGAAAGAGAGAAAGTGTGTGTGTGTGAGAGAGAGAAAGTGTATGTGTGTGTGAGAGAGAGAGTGTATGTGTGTGTGAGAGAGAGTGGGAGGGGGTATTTCAGAGAGGGGTCATACTAATTTCCTGTGATGCGACTAATAGAGCATCACCTCGTCCCTGCCCTGTAAAGTGATGCTAATGTGCATACTCATTTGCATAGTGATTAGCATATTTCTCATGTTTATCCCGAAAGGGAAATTAATATGGAACCGTTAGTTATTGCTCACGTCATACACACACACACATCCAGTGTCGTCTCACTCACACAAAACTGGTGTCACACCCCCTGTCAGACCTTGTGTGTTTTCAAGGCCAGACTAATCAAATCCGGTGCTCTGTGTGTGTGTGCAGTTGCTTTTTCTGGGTTGTTTCAGAAAGTCACTATGATTGACACATGTCTCTGACCCACCTCTCCCTCTCTCTCCCATGTGTGTGTGTGTATGTGTGTGTGTATAGGTGTGTGTATGTGTGTTCATGCGTGTGTGTGTGTGTGTGTGTGTGTTGAGTAGAATGAGTGAGTTAAGGAGAAGAGTGGGCAAACTGCAGTAATTACACGTTAACAGCGTAAAGTGCCGACTCAGCTCATTAGCTCAGACAGATAACAGAGATGCCTGTCAGCCTCGTAACGCCTCACACACTACCTCTCTCTCTCTCTCCCCAGCCTCACACACTACCCCTCTCTCTCTCTCCCCAGCCTCACACACTACCTCTCTCTCTCTCTCCTTCTCTAGTTTTCTCTCTTTCTCTTTTTTCCTCCCTTTATCAGACTTCCACTGTCGCCCTCAGCAGATCTGCTCACATCAGCACAAACCAAAAGAAAAAAAGTATAAAAGCTCCGAGTCAAATTGAGAATGAAAGAGGGAGAGATAGAGAGAGGGAGAGATAGACAGAGGGAGAGAGATAGAGAGAGAAAGAGAGATAGAGAGAAGGAGGGATATTGGGAGAGAGAGGGGGCTTTCAGACCTACGTGTAATAGGGTTGTCACTTTACGTTAAAAAATCGATTGCACAATCGATTGGACCAGTGGTTCCCAAACTTTTAACAGGCATGTACCCCCTGAGACATTATGATCTTCCGGAGTTGACAACACAAGTACTCTTGTCATGTCAATAAAGTGTGTGTGTGTGTGTGTGGGGGGGGGGGGGGGGGGGGGGGGGCTACAGTCTGTGTGCATGCATGTGTTTCCCAACACCACCAATTGTTAACAAGTTTTTTTTTTAATTGTTTAATTAATATTTATTTGTTATCAATTTTTGATTCAGATCTATTTTAAATAGATCTGCACCTAATCTTACACAATCGTCTTGTTGAATGCAGTGATCTTATCTGCTAGGTGCTTGTCTTTGCCTTGTAACTGGAGATTTAACTCATTGAGCTTTCCAAATATATCGCTAAGATAGGCCAGCTTCATCAAGAAATGTTCATTAGTGAACGTCAGGGCTCCAAACCGGTTCAAGGAACGAAAACGAAAACCGAAAACGAACGGAATTTTACGAGGAGCGGAAACGGAAACGAAAACAAAATGGTCTTCAACTGTTCCGGAACAGAAACATTATTCTGAAATCCACAAAACCGGTTAATAACGTTTTTTTTCGTTCTCTATATATTTTATAAAATTTCACAAAAGCATATCCTATGTCAGGGAGACTATTTCCGGTTGTGCGAAAAACAAGCCCGCATCTACACTGTTAATGTGAGCTAACAAGCCGCTATGTAGCTAACTACTGTAGGTGAACAGCCTAATAATTTGATTTCTGCAGTTTGAAAAAAAAAAAAAAAACGAATAAATGGACCTTTGGTCCAAATGTGTATATTTTGTCTTGCTGTTGTAATGTAACCTATCCGTCTACCACTTCGGATCTTAGGCCAGCTCGTAGCGTAGACTACTGAAACTGATATGGAAATTGTTTGTAGCCTATGCGTAATAGCCTATTTCGCCTGTCCACACCTTGTCGTTTTAAAGTCGGGATTTGAAATGTTTGCGCAATTATAGCCTATTCTATGTAGAAGAGTTAAACGGGAAATTTGAGATAGGCCTGTCAGCAACAGACAGGTTCATTTATAAACAGGGTTGGAATTATAGCGCAAGCCTTTGAAGATCTCCATATGGATAAAACTTAGGCTACAACCAGTTTAGCACATATCCAGAAATATTTTTGATAAGAAATTATTTATAGGCATAGGTTAGGCCTATAGTAAGTCTGTAGGCTATGGGATGGATAGCTCATCTGAATGTTTTTGGATGCCGCCTGTGATTGGTTATTTTTGGGCATAGCTACGGTATAGGCTAAATCAAGGGGAAATAATGAGTGTCTATTCTAAGGTAAAGTACACAAAAATAGACTTGATAGGCCTGCCAAACACTGCCGGAACTTTAAGGACGAACGATATATTGCGTTCCGAACCGGTTCAGGACCGATATGTTGGTGGCGGAACGCACGCAAGAACGAAAACGTTAAACATAGGCCTACCTGAACCGTTCGGAACGGAACGTTTGAAAAATAATTTAGTTTCCAAGCCCTGGTGAACGTGCTTGCAGATTCAAACATGCGCTCTTCCTCCAAGAAGAGGCGACTCGGAGCTCAAACACGCGACAGCACTTTACCTCTGGAAAGCCACCTTGCCTCGCTGTGAAACATTACAGCCTTTTGGTCAGCTCCCATCTCCTCTTAAAGTGCGGAGAATAGACACACTTTTAAGGGCCGGGTCTTGATGAAATTCACCACTCTCACAACCTCGTTCAAAATGTCATTCAGGTCGGGACTAACTAAGCTGCCTTGAAACGAGCGCTTCCCTATGAATAACACAGTGCGTCCATTGCGCATCGGGTGCTACCTGGACCCAGGCTACAGATAAAAAAATAAATAAAAAAAAACCTTCTGTTTTTCACGTCAGTTCGCGCCCCACCTGGCATGTCTCCGCGACCCACAGTTTGAGAAACGCTGTTTTACCCTCTCTGTCTCCACTCTCGAATATTTTGTTAATGCGGAGAAAATACGTTTTTAATGTGCAGTGCAAATGCGGAAGTTAAGTTACCAACGTGGGATAGAGAAAAACGTTTGAAAAGGCATATGACTTATATCTTTTTTCGCGTACCCCCTGAAATCAGTCCACTTACCCCTGGGGGTATGCGTACTCCTGTTTGACAACCGTGGGATTGTACCAAACAACACAAGTTTCGAAAACTAAAATAGGGAATCGATTTTAACCAAATATGTACAGTATTCATTTTAAACTAATTAAACAAATAAAAAAAATAGATGTAACAAAATTCACAAACAAGAATATAAGAATATAAAAGAATTCTGAAGTGCAGTAAGCAAAGCTAAAAAGAAAATTCCCACCAATTTTACGCACGGGAAACAGCTGTTTCAATCAGCTGCTGTGCTGCTTGTGTTTTGCCAAAAATGGAGGACAACGCGATCAACCTGTGCGACATGAGAGCGACTAGTGATAGGCCCTAATACAGGGGTGATAGAAGAAAAAAATCCTAAGCCTGAACTTTTTTCCCTGGGAGGTAAGGGGGCCCCTAAACCAATATATATGCCTTGATCAACATAATTGTCAAGCGGAATCCAGGGGTGTGCTCCCCAGGGAGAAGATTTTGATAAATAGTCCCTTAGATGATAGATTCTGGTGACTTTTGTGGATATAAATGGACATCATTCAGACATGAGATGAACAAACCCAATACAAGCCTATATTACAGTAGCATCTTTGTGTAGAGGACCAGAGCTCCTGGGACCCTGGGCCTGGTAGGCCTGTTCATTAGTCCATCCCTGCTTTTAACTAGTCACTTGCCTGCATACTTATTGCTTGTATAGCATACTGAGACTACAGATACTACAGCCATACCAAGAAAGGTCAGTGGGTGGCAATTATAATACTAGACTAGGAATTGATTAGTAGCCTAACCATTGGCTAAAGGGCATGAACAAGGAGACATTCCTTTTTCTGCAAAATATGCACCATTTAAACATGTTATTCTCAAATTTGTCGGACAGATTTTTTTTTTTATTCTGGCGAGATGCCATGAAGTAGAAGGCTGAAAGTAAAACTTGGATGTTAAGCCAATATTCTTTACGCAGTTAATCCCACTGATCCCTTTAGTTTTACGCTTATGTGTATTGACGTTGCCAAGCTTGTTCATTGATGCCCTATCGGTGTTGCATTTTAAAAAAAAAATGTTCTATGAGTCAGGGCTGTACGTAAACTTTATTTGCAAGTAGCATTGGTGCTACAGAGGTTAAAAGTTTTGTAGCACCAGCCACAAATTCTGTAGCTTCGATATAAAACCTCTAAAAACAATCACAAGTAGCGCAGTTCATCAATTGTGTTTGGGATCTAGGCCATGGATTTTTTTGTTATTTTTTCTTATACATATGCATTGGAAGTCAATTCGTTTAATTTTGAATGAGTAGGAGATATGCTGAAGATTTTATTCCACTAAGATTTAATTCACGTTTAATTCATATGTCTAAGCTTTTAGATTAGAGTAGGCCTACATTCAACGTTATTGTCATTGCACGAGTGAAATACCATTTTACATCTAACCAGTGGTGCAAATGAGTAGGCTATAGTAACTGACATGTCAAACAGTGCACCCATGAAATGCATCCCTAGACTGTTCCATACACATAGGCTACAGTAGGTAGCCTACTGAAGATAGCTGAAGGTCTGTGGCTAACACAGTTGTAATTAAAGTGTCGTAAAGGTTTTTTCAGAACCAATCATGTTCTTGTATAGGTTATTAAGCACTACACTAAGCGAGACTATGTTGCGCATAAAGCATGAAGTGGGCTCATTAGGGGTTTGCACGGCGTATCATCATATCTGGACATCGCCATATTGGAGATACTCGCCTCATTAGAAAGCATTAGGCACTGAAGTAAATCTCTAACATCGTCAAGGAAAATGGTTAATTATTGTCGTGTTTTAGGTTGTACCATAGGTAAGACTGAGAAAAACATCTGGTGTAGGTATCGACTTCCAAAAGTTATTAAAAAACCAGGGAGAAGGGACAATAATGCCAGAAGTTATCAGAGGACGGGGGGCGCTTGTGGTTGAACTTGGTACTTCGTCTCCCTCACCCAACTCATATAGATCTGCGCTGGCAATAATCCGTAATTTCTCGAAATATCACGCCTTTTCTTGTGGTCCAAGTCCTGCCCTATATGCCTTTGCATTTTGATGAGCTTTTCTGTTGTTTAGACATGGCTATTGTGAAGTCCTACAGACTTTTGTGCCTGCCATGTAGTTACCTGCCCACAAGATGTCGCCATTCTGCCTTTGTGTGTTTTGTTTACTTGCTCCCCTTTCTTTGGTTAATGGAAACCCTTCTGTGATTGGAGGATTGGATAATTGGGGTTGATGTACCAGCCTATTTAAGATCCTGGGTTTTCTTAGTCTTTGCTGAGTTTTCCTGAGAGACACAGTGTGAGTACCCGTTCTTTGTCTGTGCTACTAATTCTTGAGCTCTTGTTTTTGATTTTGACTCCTGCCTGCATTTTTGAGAATTTGAAAAGCCTATTTTTTGTGCTGAAATACCTTTTGTTGGAACTTTGATTTTTGACTGAAGACTTTTTGTTGTCATTGGACTGCTGGCTGTGAACTTTTGTTTTCGGGACGCTGGGAGCTTCCACTGAACTGAACTGAACGGAAGAACTGCATTTGTTGTATCCTGTGTTTTTGAAAGTAAAGACTTATCACAACTCATTGCTTCTCTGCATGTCTGTCCAAGATCCACCACCCCACAAAGTTCGTGACAGCTATAATCACGTAAGATATCCAAAGTGCATAATACTCCATTGTACTTCATTCACTGAGTATCGCCAATATGGCCACGCGTGCTGGGTTACCATAGTTACCGGCCAGAACGTGACGTCGGTGCAAACCTCTAATTAGCGAACGTCCCGGTGGACTTTTTTTCTTCTAAGTTTTAGATCTGAATGGTGTTGTTTGGATACTAAGTTGTTAGTTTTAAACTGAACTAAAAGTACAAAGCAACAAGGCGATTGCCCCAAACTTCTACCTCTGCTTGCCTAATCTGAATTCACCTCAGCCCGGTCGGAAGATACTTTTGCTTTAGGTTAAACATAGCTATCACTTGTTCGATTCGCGAGGACAATTTGCAAGGTGTTGTTTGATTTGGAGTTGGATTGTTTGGATAGGCCTACAAACAAGTAGACATGCTTTTTAATCGCATAGACTGCAACTACCAAGTTGAAATCAAAGTAGCCTAGGCTACTGTAGCCTACATCGATTCCCCTCTCACAGAAGCAGCTTATACATACGCACTTCAAACAAACAAACAAGCGTTTCACAGGGAGCCTACACCGGGCGACAATTTGGCTTGTATTTATTTCTCCCTCTTTTAAACTGGAGCGAGTGTGGAGCGTTTTCACTGGAGTGGGATGACTTTCAAATGAAGCAGGGAACGAAATTGAGCGAAGCGACCTGACGCGATTTTGAGCGGAGGAACGGCCAAGTAAACAGCCACCTAACTCGTACCGTGGCAGCACCTTTTTTCCTCTCGTTCCATATAATATTTTCTTTGCGCACATAGTGCAGAAACATGCTCCTGGTTGCCAGAGTTTTTGACAGCTTCCAAAGGGCTTTTCGTCTACCCACCTCCTCTATCCAGGACCAGTGCCATTTATTCTTTATACCTTTATCGACAAGTTTGTTGTCCCTGGCTTCATAAAGTTGCACTCTATGACTTTGGCTACGTTTCGCGCTGCCAGTGTGGGAAACACAAAACAAATTGGCACGTGAGAACACGCGAACCTGATTTTTTTTCCTGCCTACAATCGGTACGCCGGAAATCCGGCGTGGCGCCGGAGCGCTATCAGGCCTGCTAATAACTTGAGGAGTTCGCTGTGGAAGTACTTCGGATTTTTGGTATATCAAACTATGGAGAAGAACAAAGCGGTAGGCTATGCAAACTGTGCAATCGAGTTCTACGTAGGCAAAATTTGTTTGACATTTCTAATCGTAAATACAGCTACGTTGAAGCCTGCAGTAATGTTTGTCACTGATGTAATGACAGTATTATTGTAATGTAATGACAGGCTTATTGTTTTTCGAGAATGTTGCACTCCTGTTTGTCATTGTGCACGAAACTTCACGCAAATAAATCATCAGAAATATTGCTGGCTTGCGTCTACAATTGGCCTATATTTGGCATTGAAAATGGAAATGTCTTTAGACATGAAAAATCGATTTTACAGTCGATTCAATGAACACTTACGTCTCAAAAATCGAACAGGATTTTTTCACAAAAGTGACAACGTGTAAGTCCGCATGTTCTGCGGCTGTCAAACGGTTGGGCCGTATATCTGAACAACATAACCAGCTATTTGGAACTCCGAACTTAGACGACTCTTACACTACTCCCCTCCTAGTGTTTCTGACGGACATTATGGAAATGAGCTCGTGTCTGAACGAAGTGAAGAACATGCGGAGATTCTGTTCATGTGCGTTGGTGTCGTCCACACATAATGTCCGCATGTAAGCATCATATCTCAATCACCCGAAGGGCAGACCTCCGTTTGACAAAGATCCGCATATACTGCAGAGGTCTTAAAACAGCTATAGTGTATGTGTGTGTGTGTGTAGGGGGAGGGGTTGTATTGAGAGAGTGATAGAGGAGAGTGTGTGTGTGGGGGGGGTGTATTGGGAGAGTGATAGAGGAGTGTGTGGGGGGGGGGTCTCTGTAATTTCTCTCTCTGCTGAAGCATTCACTCACTCACTCAGCTACTCCTGCACACTAGGGGCCCACACTATTATACAGCTTTTACTAGTCAAAACTAAACATACATAACTATTTAGAAAGTAGCCTATCATTGGCCTATTGTACAGCTTTTACTAGTCAAAACTAAACAGTGCTATACATAACTATTTAGAAAGTAGCCTATCATTGGCCTATTGTACAGCTTTTACTAGTCAAAACTAAACAGTGCTATACATAACTATTTAGAAAGTAGCCTATCATTGGCCTATTATACAGCTTTTACACTGTAGAAGTTCACAAGTTCTGCTGCAACTTCCATTCAAATGAACAGGTTTTCCCAATGTTCCGAGGTCCAGTCATTTTGTAGCCTATAATCAGACAGCGTTGAAGCGGAATGGAAGGTAAGGTAGCCTAAAAGCAGACCCGTTATACAATAACATTTATATAACCTTTCAAAACACTAACAACGTTTACAATACTTTAATGTGTCTGTAGACAACCTCACCACACTACCACAGAAGTGTCATTTTATGTTGACCATTGTCCGTGGTGTAAAATAGCATGTATTTGACGTGAGTATTGACCATTGTCCGTGGTGTAAAATAGTTTGTATTTGACGTGAGTGTATGCCTGGTTTGCTTTCACTGTAAGACTATTTGGTGTTAATGCAAACAACGTTCTTCTCAAAACTCCACCAATTGACATAATTACGCTCCTGTTAGCTTCTGGAAATAGACCCTAGGTTGTTTTTGCTCAGGAACATTCCTTTAAGTAAAACAAATCTTTAGTGCGATAACGATAGTGCGCTAGGTAAGTGATACTAAATACAATAGGCCTAACAAATAGTTTTGTTTTTATCCTAATAAGCTATCAGATGAATAGCACTTGGCTAGTTTTGTTTTTATGCTAATAGGTTATCAGATGAATAGCACTTGGCTAGTTTTGTTTTTATGCTAATAGGCTATCAGATGAATAGCACTTGGCTGGTTTTATTATTTGCAGTGTACTTGCTGGTCCTATTCTTCTGGGGGTATTCCAAGTATGTGGTTTAGTGACAAACCTGGGTAGGTTAACTCAGTGGTAAACCTCCTAATGTCCTCATGCCCCTGAGTTACTCCACCAGCTCATCAGGTCAGTTCCTATGAATAATTAGTTCTACTAACTGTAGATCCCTCCCCTCACGTAGAACCCTCTTAGCACGTAGGACCCTCACAGCATAAAGAACCATCTCATGTAGAACCCAAACAGCATGAAGAACCCTCCCCTCACATAAAACCATCCAAGCACGTAGAACCCTCCCAGTTAGTAGCGTTGTGGTTCTGCAGAAGCACGTAGCTGCTGTTCTCTAAGGCATGTCTGCGTGTGATTTTGCTCAGTGTGTGTGTATGTGTGTGTGTGTGTTTGGTTTTATCTTGAGGCTTTCACCTTGGATGAGCTCATTAAGAAGACTAATGTAAAACCAGAGCTCTGGGCAGGTAATTGATTATCAAAGATGATTCGGCTCAGGGGTGTGTGTGTGCAGGTATGTGTTACATATCTCTCCCTAAAGAGTGATTCAGCAGTGCTGTAGTCATTTACAGATGAAACTCTCTCTCTCTCTCTCTCTCTTATACACACACACACACACACGCAATCTCATACTGAGCTTAACAGCAGTGCTGTAGTCATTTACAGATGAGCTTTAACAATAATAACGCTCCCCTCCCCACTGTCTAGCTTGTGCATTTTACAGACCTACACACACACACAGTTTTAAGGAACAGTTTTGATGTGATGAGCATTTCAGAGATCAAGGCAAAGAAAAGGTTAAGCGTCTACGTGCACACACACACACATGTGTGCATGGCCGTAGCTACCATAAAGGACAATGAGGTCAGGTCCTCTGTATTTTATTTCTTTAAGTTTCATTTCATTTATTAAGTACACATAGCAGACAAGACAATTATCCTTGCTTCAACGCACCGACACGTGACACGCCATTGCAGATACCTCTGATTTGTCAAAACGAAAGTAGAGTCCACTCGGCTATCGCAGATTGTGTCCTAATATAAACTAATTAATGAACGCAACACAGCTCACATAAACTTCAATACCAATGTCAAATCCAATGTCCAAAATAAATAAACTTGACGGCTTGTTGATTTTGGCCAATAATCTTAATTCACCTGACCTGAACAAAGGCTGCAACAAAGTTAACGTTTGGAAAGCCAGCAGAAGCTGAGCAGACAAAGAGGAGGGGGGAAGTGAGAGGTAATAGCTGAATACAATACAATGCAACAGGGCTAGCAATGAGATGCTAACCTGTAATGAGAGGTAATGACTGAATACAATACAATGCAACAGGGCTAGCAATGAGATGCTAACCTGTAATGAGAGGTAATGGCTGAATACAATACAATGCAATAGGGCTACCTGAGATGCTAACCTGTAATGAGAGGTAATGGCTGAATACAATAAAATGCAATAGGGCTACCTGAGATGCTAACCTGTAATGAGAGGTAATGGCTGAATACAATAAAATGCAATAGGGCTACCTGAGATGCTAACCTGTAATGAGAGGTAATGGCTGAATACAATAAAATGCAATATTGCTACCAATGAGATGCTAACCTGTAATGAAAATGTTGAAATTCAGTGGAGGTGCTGTTAGGGTCCGGGTAACGCTTATCAGTTAAATTTAGAAAAAATTGGAAAATTGGATTCAATTCTCTAAAATCATGTTTTTTTGTGCGTCAAATAAATGCATATTTAGGATTTTGGAATTGTATCCTGATTTTGTATTTGTGTAACGTTGGATAGAAAAATGGATAATTGAAAAATCGGAAATAATGTTGTTTCTATTTGTGCCTGGGCTTGCCTGAGAGGGGCAGGGTCTTGCGTCCGACTCAAGTTAAAGCTGATAGGCTGGCGAGGGCCGAGTTCCACCTTTCACCATGCCCGTATCCAAGGGTTATGGCTCGTGCAGGCCAGGGTTGCGCACAATTCGAATTGCAATTCTGCACCCTGTTTGCTACCTCAATTGAAATGCAAGTGAAATTCAAGAATTGAATTGGAATTTAAGAGCCAGTTTCAATTCAATTCTTGAATTTTGCACAAGCCTGGTACAGGCTTTGCGTTAGGCCTAGCTACGGCACGTTTGACAAAAGTCTCTCAGCATATGATGCTGTGATGATGGATATGCAGCATGTCATTTGAGAACCATAAATACTAGTGATGTAGCCCACTGAAATAGATTAAAATACAACAATGTCTGACTATAGGAGTTCAGCGATAGCCTACGAGCTATGAGGAATTTGTGCAACATGTGTTCAAATGTTTCTGTAGACTATAGTTTTAGATGCTCCGGTAGCATAGTAGACCTAGGCTATATGATCTGAGCAGCGTTGAGCTTGATAAATCCCGCTTTTCCCTCGCATAGCAAGCGGTCATTCACTCTGCATAGCTCCATCCATACTGTCTAGCTTTTACAGTCGGATAACTCCAACGTAGACTAGCTTGTTTAGCTTTTCAATTTTATGCACCAAGCTAAATGACCATAGCTATCATCATGTTGTTTATTCACAGAATCACATCATATCTCCCAAATGAAATGTGCATTTACAAGGGACACCATAGCCAAATCAAATGTGCGTTTACCAGGGAAATCATAGCCAAATCAAATGTGCGTTTACCAGGGACACCATAGCCAAATCAAATGTGCGTTTACCAGGGACACCATAGCCAAACCCGAGTAGACTCCCCAAACAGCGCTATTCTGTGAGCAAAGCAAGCGTGGTGAGTGGTGGGCCATATAAACAAAACATGTTATAAACTGAACAAATCTATGGTTTTACGTCATTGTTGGCAAAATGATCATAATACCCTTTCTATTTCAGCCCTCTATGAATTAGTCTTGCGTAGGTCTATATAGGCTAATTTGCTAAATGAGCGTGATTTATGCCATAATGTATGTATAATGTACGAATAGTGAGGAGACAGACAGACAGAACACAGACTCCCCTGGTGAGGAAACAGACAGACAGACAGACAGACAGACAAAATACAGACAGACAGACAGAACACAGACCCCCCTGGCGAGGAGACAGACAGACAGACAGAGACACAGACAGAATACAGACAGACAGAACACAGATCCCCCTGGCGAGGACAGACAGACAGACAGCTCTTTCCCTGGCTCAGGTCCGCTCATGTCAGCAGTGTGTTAGAAATGAAATAACTCACTTAGAGTTAAAGAGCATGGAGGCCACTAAAAGTAAAAGATTATGAGCATGTAGTCGTTTTCTTCCCCTTGTCCTTCTTTCCCTCCTCTCTATCCCTTCCTCTCTCTCTCTTTCTCCCTCTCTCTCTCTGCCTCCCTGCAGTCTTCAAAGAGGTGCCGGAGCATCTGAGACAGACACACAGGCACACACACACACACACACAACACATCCATAATGAATGAGGTGGTCTAATGAGTGCTTGAGCTAGCTAGTGAGCAGCTGAGTTAGCGCGCAGCACAGCGGCGTGCTGCTCCAGAGCTCCAGAGCGAAGGGACTCTGCCTGGCTCCGCTCCCCAGGACTCTGCCTCTGTTCTGGGGTAATGAAGTCACCTCTGCCCCTAGGGGCAGCTGGGGATCAGCGCCCACAAAGCCCTAATCACGATGGGGATGATGAATGGAGCAGGTGAGGCTCTCTCTCTCTCTGTGTGTGTGTGTGCGTGTGACCCCAGAGAGGTGAAAGGTAAGTGTGTGGAGCTCCTGCCTCCCTAAATGATCTGTGTATTTTGTGTTTGAAGTGCAGTGGATACAGGTCCCTATCCATAATCTGTGTGTGTGTGTGTGTGTGTGTGTGCGTGCGTGCGTGCGTGCGTGTGTGTGTTTGTGTGTGTGTGTGTCTGCTTGTAACATACTTGCAAGGACACACGTTTAAAAATACAGAAATATTTTCACACACACACACTTGCAATTACATGAACCAAGAAACACCTAGAGGCAAATCACAAGTAGAATGTGCTTTGCCATCTGGTCTGTGTGTGTGTGTTTGTGAGTGTACACACTCACTCACTGACTCTCTCTCTCTCTCTCTCTATTTCACACACACACAGGTTCAGGTTCTACACACAGGTAGTGATTAGAAACTGAAATGAAGGCAGGTCCTGATTGATGCACTGAATCCACTCAGCATTCAGGGAGAATCCTCCTCTACTGTACGGTGTGTGTGCGCATGTGGGAGAGAGATATATATGTGTTTGTGTGTGTGTGTGAGAGAGAGAGAGACAGTGTGTATTGTGTGAGTGGGAACAGGGGAACAGAAGAGTTACCCTCTGAAATGAGTCCCCTTCTGTGCGACGTTCAAATAAGTCCCACTTCTGCATGTGTGTTTAACACAAAAAACACACAGGCTCTCTCTCTCACACACACACACACACTCTCTCTCTCACACACACACACACACACAACAACAACAACAACAAGTTCCTGTGGATAATACAGTCCAGCTGCACCACAGAGGAAGAGAGAGAGGGAGGGAGAGAGAGAGAGAATGTTAAGGAAATTTGAGGAAATTGTTGGCAGGCGGTTGAAATGACATAAGAGGACATTAGACATTAAATCCCTCCAAACCTGCACACTGTTCCTCGAGGATGCTGTGTGTGTGTGTGTATGGTGTGTTTGTGTGTGTGCTTGCGTGTGTGTATGTGCGTGTGTGTTTGTGTGTGTGCCTGTTTATGCTGGTGAGTGGGTGGGTGGGTGGTTGAGTAAATCTGTGTCCAAAGGGGTCTCTTAATGTGTTTATGCATTTGAATGAGTAGAGATGACACACACATTAGATATATGCAGGTGTGTATGTGTGTGTTGATATGAATGCCTCTGGGTGTTTGTATGTTTTAGTGGGTGAGTACAAGAGGGATTCTGTATGTTTATTGAAGCGGGGGCAGGCTTTATGTGTGTGTGTGTGTGTGTGTATGTAACCTGTGTGTGTGTGTGTGTGTGTGTGTGCATGGAGAGAGATCAGTGGTGTTTGAGGCCTTTGTCTGCTTGGGGCAGCAGCCGGTGCGCTTGCTTAATGCTCCCCCCTGCAGCGCTGACCCTGGAGATTGGTTCCATGCATTATTGATGGCTGTTGAGATGGGCCTGCCCCGCTTGGCTGCCTCTAGGCTATCATATCTGTTGTACTACACACACACACACACACGCACACACACCAACACGTACACACACACACACACACAAACACGGACATGCACAAACACATACACACACACACACACACACACATATACACACACACACATGCACATAGAGTACACAGACAGAAATGATGTATGCATACAGAAATGTAAACACACACACAGGCATACAAGCATGACCTAAGACATACACACACACACACAGAGGCATACAAGCATGACCAAAGACACACACACAGGCACACACACACACACAGAGGCATACAAGCATGACCAAAGACATACACACACAGGCACACACACAGGCATACAAGCATGACCAAAAATGAACAAAAACTTTCATATAAATACACATACTGTCAAACTCCTAAAAATACAGACAGATACATCCACTTAACAAATATGAGTAGAAAAACACACACCCATACTATTACATATGTATACAAGTGTACAAACAAACACACACACACACACACACATACAAATATGAGTAGACACACAGAGGCAAAGACACGAACACACACACACACACAAATACACACTAACTCAATTATTGTTTGTATTGAAATCAGATTGTGTTGTGGGTTGAGACTGGTGGGTCTTGGCTCTCTAATTGCAACCCTTTGAAGGGTGTGTGTGTGTGTGTGTGTGTGTGTGTTTGTGTGTGTGTGTGTTTATGTGTGTGTGTGTGTTTATGTGTGTGTGTGTGTTTATGTGTGTGTGTGTGTGTGTGTGTTTATGTGTGTGTGTGTGTGTGTGTGTGTGTTTATGTGTGTGTGTGTGTGTGTGTGTGTGTGTGTGTTTATGTGTGTGTGTGTGTGTGTGTGTGTGTTTATGTGTGTGTGTGTGTTTATGTGTGTGTGTGTGTGTGTGTGTTTATGTGTGTGTGTGTGTGTGTGTGTGTTTATGTGTGTGTGTGTGATACATGCTGTTTGGTCTGGAGATCTGAGGCTGAGAGCTCTGGTCCCTACGTGCACTATTACAGTGGACACACACACACACACACACACACACACACACACACACACGCACGCCAGCCCAGTGTAACCCTATCCCAATAGTATGAGATCAAGACAGCATTTATTTTCATGTCCAAAAGTTTGAGGCCAAGCCCAGTCTCCCACTCTGATAGCTGTAGAAGACAGTGTGTGTGTGTGTCTGTGTGTGTGTTGTGGGAGGGCCTTCTCCAGTCAGTGCTTTTGTTTGGATTTCACTGTGTTTTTTAAATGATTATTTATGTGTACAAATGTGTGTGTTTGTGTGTTAGAGAGTCCAAATCTGAGACTCTCTTAGACACAAACTCTTACAATTCCATAATCTGCACATAAAATGGGATCTTCTGGTGGTATGTGTGTGTGTGCTGTGTTGTGTGAATGTGTGTGTGTGTCTCTGTGTGTTTGTTGTGTGTGTGTGTGTGTGTGTGTGTGTAGCTGGCTCTTTGGCTCATTTTACTGTAGAGGAAATTCAAATTGTCCGGCGTTCCTGGTGTGAGGTTCCAGCAGAGCCTCCTCAGAGGTCCAGGATTATCCACTCCCTAATCCGGACTCAGCTGGCTGGAGACAACGCTCTGCTCACACACTCCTCACAGTGGGCACATACACAACCACACACACACACACACACACAACAAACACACGTACACACACACACATACACACACACACACAAACCGTTTTCTTGTCTGACATCGTGGTCAAGTGTTTGCTTTGGTTACATTTCCTGGTGTGTGTGTGTGTGTGTGTGAGAGAGAGTGACATTGTATGAAAAGCCCATTTTCACAGAGTGGATAGGCATCGCTCTCCGAGTAATCACTACGCCATCACAACAGAGCTGTGACAATGGCATCTGACACAGGTCTTCTGCACACACACACACATAATGGCTTCCGACACAGTCTTCTGCACACACACACACACACACACACACACACACACACCATCACCACACACTGGCTTCACACAGTCTTCTGCACACACACACACACACACACACACACACACACACACACTGGCTTCACACAGTCTCAGACACTTATTCTCATTTCCCCATCACTTACAGCAGAACTACAGCCATCAGCTTTGTGTACATTTCATAACTCCTGTCGCAGTAACAGATCAAGCGCCTTAACAATGCCACTTCACATTACACAGTGTGAGTGTGTGTGTGCGTTTGTGTGTGTGGGTGAGTGTGTGCGTGTGTCACCCAGTTATCTCATGCCATATTTCTTCTCCTTCTGTTACTTCTATGAGAAAAGTCATCCCTTCAAGTAGGTTTTTATGGGTTTAGTTTTGTTTTGTCTTTTTGGGCTTCAGCAGGGAAGTTTATTACTGACACACACACACATGCTTTGGTCATTTACACACTACAGCATGTCTGGAGTGCTTTGTTTCTTTGATGCAGATTTGGAGAAAATAAATAAAGTGTCAGGACAGTGTTTTCTGGTATGGGGAGGAGGAAGAGGAGGAGGAGGCTGCTGGGATCGCAACACAATGCTTAATGCTGAACTAGAACATGTGCACTTCTCTGTCTTTAACTTAAATGACCCTAGAAAATTCTGGAAGTTGGTAAAATCTACAGCTGAAGAGGTTACACCTCCAACTCTTCCAAAATTCTTAAAAATAAACCAAAATGAAATCACAGGGAAACAAAACATTGTGGATGCCTTTAATATTCATTTTATCAATGCAGGGGTGAATACTCAATCCAATCAGTAAATATTGAGGAGCGTGCAATTACAACTACACATGACTCTGCACAAAAAGTCAATTTTCAACGATTCTTGCCTCCCAAGTTTATAAGGCCCTTTCTATCCTGGACTGTAAAAAGTCCTCTGGACCAGACCAGACAGAACCATTTTTCTTAAAGACCGCAGTGGATCTGAATGCTGAACCCATTGCCTCCATTTTTAATCTTAGTTTATGTAGTGGGTCTATTTCCAGCTCCTGGAAGTCAGCTCAGGTCCTCCCGTTACTAAAAGGAGGTGATCCTTCTGCATTAGATAATTACCGCCCCATATCCAGATTGTCCATTATAGCCAAAGTATTAGAATCCCTTGTAAATGAACAGCTAAAAATCTTTCTATCTGATAATAGTATTTTAAGTCCCACACAGTCTGGCTTTAGGCAAGGTCACAGTTCTACAACTGCTGTAACAGCTGTCACAAATTACATTATTACTGCTTTGGACCACAAAAAATCATGCGCCGCTCTTTTCATTGATTTATCCAAGGCATTTGATACTGTTGATCACAATCTCTTATTGCAAAGGCTGTCTACTTTGGGCTTCAGTGACTCTGTATTGGCCTGGTTTGATGACTATTTAACTAGGAGAACACAGTGTCTCCTTAGAGGATTGTCACTCTGTATATTTGGGAGTAAAGACTGGTGTCCCACAAGGGTCAATCTTAGGTCCTATTTTGTTTTCTCTGTATATAAATGGGTCATTCTACAGATTCGGTGCCAGTAGTGTTAGTGTCCCAAGATGTACTACTGTTATAACCTTTCAGAACATTTATCAAACTACACTTAAATTACAACATTTCAAAGTTTTACATGTTTTTAATATGGAGTAGAGAATAGGATTTTAAACTGAGATGAATTTCAATACTTATATGTTTGCTTTTCTTAAGAGTATTAAGAATTCCGCCTGTCCCCATTGACAATCATGCAAATAGTGGGACTCATTTTGAGTACACAGTTTTAAATAATGGGGTTTTTTTGTTAAATTAATTGTATATGCTCCCTTTTTCATGCATAATGGATTTTCACAGGAAAAGGCATTTTATTTTCAGAGAAATTTAGGCTTTTACCCCTGTCCTTGTATTTCTTTCAACCCCGTAACGCAACAATTCTCCCCCTCACAATAACATAATGGTTTTGCTCCTTTGGACATCATTTATGAGGAAGTGACATCATAAAAGTCTTCAGAGAAGCCTGGTGTGACAACTGGTAAGCTGCTCTCTCATTTTTTTTATAAATATTTCATGTTTTTTAAGCACATATGGGCATCGTCAATCTCAGGTATTCAACTCTGTTGGGGGGGAAATTCATAGTTAAGAAGATTTTACCAAAAATTGCTTTTAAAGCTATGAAGTATAACAATGTTTAAATTGAATAAGGCCATGTGGCACACTGGTAGCCGCTAGCATCGCGAATTAGCAACAGATTAGCACAAAATCTTCAACCCCATCACATTTTTCAATGTTACGGGGTTGAATGGCTGTTACAGGGTTGAATAGCTATTAAATCTTAGCAACATTTAATGTATTTTACTTAATACCAATCATATTTTCTTGTTGATGTGAATGTTTGTTGTTTACGGCTTTACAGTATCAACTAAAAGTAAGAGGAATTTTCGAATGAATAAGTTAAAAAAGTGACAATGATCTTAGTCTTGGAGAGTAAGCAGGTCATTGACTTGACCTTGACCTACAATTTCAGATTCAACAATGGCAAAAACAGCCGCAGAAAGGCAAAGAGAGTACAGGGCAAGAAGAAATGCTGATCCAGAACGAAGGGAAAGATACCTCAAGAGTGAACGCAAGAGATGGGGAAAAGAAGAAAGGGATGGAGATCTAGACAAGAGAGGTCAAGAGATGAGGAGAAAGGGATGGAGATCTAGACAAGAGAGGTCAAGAGATGAGGAGAAAGGGATGGAGATCTAGACAAGAGATGAGGAGAAAGGGATGGAGATCTAGACAAGAGAGGTCAAGAGATGAGGAGAAAGGGATGGAGATCTAGACAAGAGAGGTCAAGAGATGAGGAGAAAGGGATGGAGATCTAGACAAGAGATGAGGAGAAAGGGATGGAGATCTAGACAAGAGAGGTCAAGAGATGAGGAGAAAGGGATGGAGATCTAGACAAGAGAGGTCAAGAGATGAGGAGAAAGGGATGGAGAAAAGCGAAGGAGCGGCAAAAGCAAAAAGAAATGGCTGTTAACACTATTGCCACCCCTCCACAAAGCCCTGATAGAGACACGGTGATATCACATGAGCCCACAAGGTTAGGAAAAGATATTTACTATGTGGAATCAGTAATCAGGTGTGTCTATGTGCTAGAGAGAGTGTGAGTGAGTGTAGGTTTGCACAACTGTGTGTGTGAGAGTGAGAGAGAGAGAAAGAAAGAAAGAGACCAATAGAGAGTACATACAAATATGATTTCTGATATGATTTCTTTCTTGATTATGATATGATTTCTTTGTACACTCTTTCTTCAAAAACTACTTAGCATTTATTTATTTCTACTGCTTATGAACTTACCTTGTTGTGTCTATATGTTTGTTTTAGACAATCTGTGGAGGGAAAGAAAAAATCAAGAAAGACAAAAGACAAATTGAGAAAGCAGGTCGCAGAAATACAGAAATCTCTTGATGAAGAGAGGAGGGCCAAAGAAAAGTTTAAAAAAAGGCTCCAGCGTTTAGAAAAGAAGACAAAAGCCACAGCTGTAGCAAGTGATGTCAGAAAATCTGTGCTGCATCACTCAGCACTCGTTGCGCAAATAAAGGATCATTATAGGAAGGCAAAAACTGAAAGAGAGAGGCAAATAATATCTAAAATTGTGGCGGGTAACATTATTAAAAAGTACAGACTGCAATCATTTTCAGAATCTGCTTTGGGTTTTTCAAAGAAACGCTGGAAGCTCACAGGAAGTGTATCTACATTTTAAAGGAAGGTAATCTCAAACTTTGTGGACATCAAGAAAAGGGTGAGGGATTTCTTCATTCGTGATGATATAAGTCGAATGACCACTGGCAAAAAGCAAACTAAAACAAAGGACAAGCAGAAGATGCAGAAGAGGTTCCTCCTTGACACGTTGAAAAATCTGCATAGGAAATTTCTTGCAGAGAACACAAAAGAGTTTTCATACTCATGTTCTGCCGCCTCCGTCCTTTCTGGATGGTTTACCCTTCCCTTGCTGATCGGGACACTTGTATGTGTAAGCTTCACGAAAACCTGACTTTTGTCGCAGAGAAGCTGAAACAAATTAAGCTATTGAATCGTCAGTGCTTGAAGATTTAGTTGAAAGTGTGTGTTGTAGTTCCTTGAATAAGCAGTGTATGTACGGTGAATGTGAACTATACAAGAACCAAACTGTTCCAATGTCAAGCTTGTATGCTGCTGATGAAAATGTTGTCTTTCTACAGTGGATGGTCAAAGAAAAGCAAAGAAAAAATGAGGAAGGTCAAACAGTAAAAGTCACTGTGAAGGTCAACAAGACGCAGGAACAACTAGTAGAGTTGTTTCATGCACTCCTCTTCAGGTTTCGGAGACATCTCTTCAACATTAAACAGCAGTATGCTTATTGTCGTGAGCTCAAGAAAAACATGTCTGCAGAGGAGTGCCTTATCCATATTGATTTTTCAGAAAATTTCACCTGCAGATATGGGACAGAGATACAGTCTGTTCACTTTGGTTCATCTCATGAACAGGCTGTCATCCACACAGGTGTCCTCTACATTGGACAGAATCAGCAACCAACTTGCTTCACAACCATATCTCCATCAAGGCATAAGGCTCCTCCTGCTATCTGGGCACACCTCAATCCTGTGCTTGATGACCTGCAACATACCCACCCCAAATTATCAACAGTACACTTCTTCAGTGATGGCCCTTGTACCCAGTACAGGCAAAAAGGCAATTTCTTTCTGTTCAGCACAGAGCTGGCCAAGAGGGGCTTCAAGGCAGGGTCTTGGAATTTTTTCGAGGTAGGGCATGGGAAGGGAGCACCAGATGGTGTTGGTGCAACCCTAAAAAGAACCGCAGACAGACTGATAAGTCAACAGTGTTACATCCCAAATGCTCACACACTGTACAGGGTCTTAGAGGAGAACAACACTGCCATCAAGCTTTACTTTATTGAAGATGAGGCCATCGAGAAAGCCCTCCAAGATATGCCAGCCAATTTACCAGTAGTTCCATCCACAATGCGGATCCACCAAGCTGTTTGTGTGGCTGCAAGGCAAATTACATACCGTGATGTGAGCTGTATGTGCACAGTCCACAAGCAACTGGAATGCCAGTGTTTCAATACACAACATTTCACATTTACCCCTAAAGCTACATCAATCGTGTCACAGAAGGAGGTTGATTGGGCAAATCCAAACAGATGCGGGAAATGGTGTGTGGTCAAAATAAGATGATGATTTCTATCCAGGAATAATTCTAGCCACAGATGAATCTCATGTGCACGTCAAATGCATGTGCTGAGCGGGACCAAATAGGTACTTCTGGCCACTTCTTGATGATATCCTGTGGTATCCATTTGAGGACATCTTGGAACACATTGATCCCCCTACTCCGGTGACTTCTAGACACATGGAAATACAGAAGGAAGTGTGGGCTAGGCTCTCTCAGTTAAAATACAAATTGTAGGCTCACCTATAGGTTATAAAGGTTAAGATGTTTGCTCAGTGTTCAAACAGACATTCCTGCCATTATCAGATGGATATGTGTATGAATTATTGAATTATTATTGAATTATTATCAGAAATACTGTTGTTCATTAATGTGTTTTAATCTGTCTAGATTTCATCTACATTGTTTACATTTTTGAAGCTATGTTGACAGTAGGAATGTAAAAATGTTTAAAATGTTTTAAAAATGGCAACATGTGAGTGATCTCACAAAAAAAAAGATAAAACATATGACACGTGATACTTTTCACTCAACCCTGTTACACGATTTTCAAACCTGTTACGATGCATTCAACCCTGTTATAAGATGATTTTTTTTTACATTTTTGTATTAAATACACAGAATATAACATAAATAGCTTCTTTATTGTGTGTATTAAATCAGGGTGAATAAGTCTATTTAAATTTTGTCAGGAATTACGCAGCATTCTTGACATTTCTAGCGAAAATGTGGAGTTGGATTAGACATTTCTTCATCATAAGCTGGAAAGGATAGTCCTTTTATTTTTTTTTAATTTTCTCTTTAATTACAATATGCCATTATTTACAAGGGACATCTAAACTGTGAGATTATGCCAGAAGCTGATCTCAAACTTATTGTAAAAATTAATAGTTGAATAACAAAATGACTGTGACGGGGTTGAATTAAATTGGGACTTGTTTGAGGAAATAATGCAGAATAATAACTTATGTTAAGATGGGAAAAGGTATTTTCTATCAGGTACACACATTACTTTGTCACATCAATTTAAAAAATCTTAACATTTTAATCTTTATTATTTCATCCTCCTCAATCACAAATGGCACTGAATCTGTAGAATGACCCAAATAACATAGGTATGGGTTTAGACCGAAATATTGAACGTTATATTTACATAATAAAGTCCAGACACCAAAAGGTGCTCTCTCACTCCATCCTGACCTTTTTGGGTCACACTGACTCATGGCTACGAATTATGACATATTTCACACATAACAGGGCTATTCGTTCTTATTGTTTCGTATTTCACACATCATCAGGGCTATTTGTTCTTATTGTTTCGTATTTCACACATCATCAGGGCTATTTGTTCTTATTGTTTCGTATTTCACACATCATCAGGGCTTATTGTTTCCACGCTGTTCATGAGCTGAGACTACAGTGATGTTTCTGCTCCAATGATGTTGACTGAGCTGTTATTAGGCTACTTTATAACAAATGCTTTACTTTATAACAAATGCTTTACTTTATAACAAATGCTTTACTTTATAACAAATGCTTTACTTTATAACAAATGCTTTACTTTATAACAAATGCTTTACTTTATAACAAATGCTTTACTTTATAACAAATGCTTTACTTTATAACAAATGCTTTACTTTATAACAAATGCTTTACTTTATAACAAATGCTTTACTTTATAACAAATGCTTTACTTTATAACAAATGCTTTACTTTATAACAAATGCTTTACTTTATAACAAATGCTTTACTTTATAACAAATGCTTTACTTTATAACAAATGCTTTACTTTATAACAAATGCTTTACTTTATAACAAATGCTTTACTTTATAACAAATGCTTTACTTTATAACAAATGCTTTACTTTATAACAAATGCTTTACTTTATAACAAATGCTTTACTTTATAACAAATGCTTTACTTTATAACAAATGCTTTACTTTATAACAAATGCTTTACTTTATAACAAATGCTTTACTTTATAACAAATGCTTTATTTACTTTATAACAAATGCTTTACTTTATAACAAATGCTTTACTTTATAACAAATGCTTTACTTTATAACAAATGCTTTACTTTATAACAAATGCTTTACTTTATAACAAATGCTTTACTTTATAACAAATGCTTTACTTTATAACAAATGCTTTATTTACTTTATAACAAATGCTTTACTTTATAACAAATGCTTTACTTTATAACAAATGCTTTACTTTATAACAAATGCTTTACTTTATAACAAATGCTTTACTTTATAACAAATGCTTTACTTTATAACAAATGCTTTACTTTATAACAAATGCTTTACTTTATAACAAATGCTTTACTTTATAACAAATGCTTTACTTTATAACAAATGCTTTACTTTATAACAAATGCTTTACTTTATAACAAATGCTTTACTTTATAACAAATGCTTTACTTTATAACAAATGCTTTACTTTATAACAAATGCTTTACTTTATAACAAATGCTTTACTTTATAACAAATGCTTTACTTTATAACAAATGCTTTACTTTATAACAAATGCTTTACTTTATAACAAATGCTTTACTTTATAACAAATGCTTTACTTTATAACAAATGCTTTACTTTATAACAAATGCTTTACTTTATAACAAATGCTTTACTTTATAACAAATGCTTTACTTTATAACAAATGCTTTACTTTATAACAAATGCTTTACTTTATAACAAATGCTTTACTTTATAACAAATGCTTTACTTTATAACAAATGCTTTACTTTATAACAAATGCTTTACTTTATAACAAATGCTTTACTTTATAACAAATGCTTTACTTTATAACAAATGCTTACTTTATAACAAATGCTTTACTTTATAACAAATGCTTACTTTATAACAAATGCTTTACTTTATAACAAATGCTTTACTTTATAACAAATGCTTTACTTTATAACAAATGCTTTACTTTATAACAAATGCTTTACTTTATAACAAATGCTTTACTTTATAACAAATGCTTTACTTTATAACAAATGCTTTACTTTATAACAAATGCTTTACTTTATAACAAATGCTTTACTTTATAACAAATGCTTTACTTTATAACAAATGCTTTACTTTATAACAAATGCTTTACTTTATAACAAATGCTTTACTTTATAACAAATGCTTTACTTTATAACAAATGCTTTACTTTATAACAAATGCTTTACTTTATAACAAATGCTTTACTTTATAACAAATGCTTTACTTTATAACAAATGCTTTACTTTATAACAAATGCTTTACTTTATAACAAATGCTTTACTTTATAACAAATGCTTTACTTTATAACAAATGCTTTACTTTATAACAAATGCTTTACTTTATAACAAATGCTTTACTTTATAACAAATGCTTTACTTTATAACAAATGCTTTACTTTATAACAAATGCTTTACTTTATAACAAATGCTTTACTTTATAACAAATGCTTTACTTTATAACAAATGCTTTACTTTATAACAAATGCTTTACTTTATAACAAATGCTTTACTTTATAACAAATGCTTTACTTTATAACAAATGCTTTACTTTATAACAAATGCTTTACTTTATAACAAATGCTTTACTTTATAACAAATGCTTACTTTATAACAAATGCTTTACTTTATAACAAATGCTTACTTTATAACAAATGCTTTACTTTATAACAAATGCTTTACTTTATAACAAATGCTTTACTTTATAACAAATGCTTTACTTTATAACAAATGCTTTACTTTATAACAAATGCTTTACTTTATAACAAATGCTTTACTTTATAACAAATGCTTTACTTTATAACAAATGCTTTACTTTATAACAAATGCTTTACTTTATAACAAATGCTTTACTTTATAACAAATGCTTTACTTTATAACAAATGCTTTACTTTATAACAAATGCTTTACTTTATAACAAATGCTTTACTTTATAACAAATGCTTTACTTTATAACAAATGCTTTACTTTATAACAAATGCTTTACTTTATAACAAATGCTTTACTTTATAACAAATGCTTTACTTTATAACAAATGCTTTACTTTATAACAAATGCTTTACTTTATAACAAATGCTTTACTTTATAACAAATGCTTTACTTTATAACAAATGCTTACTTTATAACAAATGCTTTACTTTATAACAAATGCTTACTTTATAACAAATGCTTTACTTTATAACAAATGCTTTACTTTATAACAAATGCTTTACTTTATAACAAATGCTTTACTTTATAACAAATGCTTTACTTTATAACAAATGCTTTACTTTATAACAAATGCTTTACTTTATAACAAATGCTTTACTTTATAACAAATGCTTTACTTTATAACAAATGCTTTACTTTATAACAAATGCTTTACTTTATAACAAATGCTTTACTTTATAACAAATGCTTTACTTTATAACAAATGCTTTACTTTATAACAAATGCTTTACTTTATAACAAATGCTTTACTTTATAACAAATGCTTTACTTTATAACAAATGCTTTACTTTATAACAAATGCTTTACTTTATAACAAATGCTTTACTTTATAACAAATGCTTTACTTTATAACAAATGCTTTACTTTATAACAAATGCTTTACTTTATAACAAATGCTTTACTTTATAACAAATGCTTTACTTTATAACAAATGCTTTACTTTATAACAAATGCTTTACTTTATAACAAATGCTTTACTTTATAACAAATGCTTTACTTTATAACAAATGCTTTACTTTATAACAAATGCTTTACTTTATAACAAATGCTTTACTTTATAACAAATGCTTTACTTTATAACAAATGCTTTACTTTATAACAAATGCTTTACTTTATAACAAATGCTTTACTTTATAACAAATGCTTTACTTTATAACAAATGCTTTACTTTATAACAAATGCTTTACTTTATAACAAATGCTTTACTTTATAACAAATGCTTTACTTTATAACAAATGCTTTACTTTATAACAAATGCTTTACTTTATAACAAATGCTTTACTTTATAACAAATGCTTTATTTACTTTATACACCATGGCCGTCGATCATTTGTCTTTTTGCCCATCCTCCCTCCCTCCCTCATTCCTCCCTTCCTTGCTTCCTCCCTCCCTCATTCCTCCCTTCCTTGCTTCCTCCCTCCCTCATTCCTCCCTTCCTTGCTTAACTCCTTGGGTTAACTTCTATACTTCTATAACTGTTTGGTAAAGCTGCACTCATAGTCTACAATGAAAGCTACAAGAGCTGTAAAAATTATTAATTTATAAATTATTGATTTATTTATTTTTGGACAATGCACCGGTAGGTAAGGTGTTGCTTATGTGGCTGCGTAAGCTGCAAAGTGCACCACTCACAGCTTCCTGGATATGAAATACGATATGTCACATTATGTGGCCGCGCACCACCACACAGCTTCCTGGATATGATATACGATATGTCGCATTAAGCGCACCACTCACAGCTTCCTGGATATGAAATACGATATGTCACATTATGTGGCCGCGCACCACCACACAGCTTCCTGGATATGATATACGATATGTCGCATTAAGCGCACCACTCACAGCTTCCTGGATATGATATACGATATGTCGCATTATGTGGCCGCGCACCACCACACAGCTTCCTGGATATGATATACGATATGTCGCATTAAGCGCACCACTCACAGCTTCCTGGATATGATATACGATATGTCGCATTATGTGGCCGCGTAAGCTGCAAAGCGCAACACCACACTGCTTCCTGGATATGATATACGATATGTCGCATTATGTGGCTGCGTGAGCTGCAAACGCACCATCACACAGCTTCCTGGATATGATATACGATATGTCGCATTATGTGGCCGCGTGAGCTGCAAAGCTGAGTGTCGCATTTCGGTTTCAATACGGATATCATTACAGCCCTATTTTTAAGTGGCTGAAACTTAGGCTTCTTTAGAAACAAGACAAATTGACCAATTGCCTACATGGGAGAAATGTTGTGCCTCTAGTGTCCTGCCTTAAACATTAACTGCATCATTTTGATTGTAGGCTCCTTACCCAATAAAATAGGCCTATTCATTCCACTAATTTGCTCTTTGCCGAGATATCTTCATCAATACATGATGTAGATAGCCCTGCCTTGCATGTGAAAGGGGGGATTGTATAATACTACTGATTCTTTTGTAGAAATCTGTTGAGTATTAGACATGTGCATGAGTGTATTTTAATATCTTAATAAATCTGTTAGTCAGACATCTGCTAGCCTATATATTACCCACACACACACTCATCGGCTAGCCTATATATTACTCAGTGCCCTTTGGTTCTCTTCAACCCCTTCCCCCCAAAATCTCTGTGCATGCACACACACACACTCACACACACACTCACAAACACACACACACTTGCTTTCTTGCCTCCATGATTCATTCCACTCGTTTATTTTCCTTCCTGTAGATCTGTTCCTCCTCCTGCCGTCTGTCATCCCTCGTTCCGTGGCCATGGAGGGGGACCATTAGGAGGGACTGAGCCAGGGCTTGTGTGTGTGTGTATGTGCGTGCGTGTGTGTATATGTGTGTATGTGTGTGTGTGTATGTGCGTGCGTGTGTGTATATGTGTGCGTGTGTGTATATGTGTGCGTGTGTGTGTGTGTGCCTGTGTGCGTGCATGCGTGCCAAAGAAGTGATAGACTGCCTGTCATCTTCTCTTTCGCCTGACATCATTTAATTAATTGCCCCACTGTGTGTGTGTGTGTGCCATAAGAAATCAGCTTCACCTACACATTGATTAAATTGTTATTATTTCTAAGTCAAAGCAATCTCTCTCTCTCTCCCCCCCCTCACTCTCTCTCTCTTTCTCTCACTCTGATAAGGTGAGTCTGTCCCTCCAAGTCAAATCCATTCTGTCTGGCTCTCAGTCACACACACACACACACTTGGATTGTGTGGCTCTCAGTCACTCACTGAAGTCATCTGACAGTCATTACATCTCAGTCTTCATCCTGCCTGCCTGTCTGTCATTCCTCTCTCTCTCTCTCTCTCTCTCTCTCTCTCTCTCTCTCTCACACACACACACAGGGCAAGAATGTGTTGAAGCCCTCAGCACTGTAAAGGAATGTAAGAATTGGTGATACTACATCACTGTCATAGGCTATGCTACATGCTAAACACTACACCAGGCTATGCTATATGCTAAACACTACACCAGGCCATGCTATACGTTACACCAGGCTATGATATATGCTATGCTACACCAGGCTATGCTATACGCCAGAGGTGGGACCAAGTCACTGTTTGGCAAGTCACAAGTAAGTCCCAAGTCTT
>NC_055958.1:40831983-40834483 GCF_018492685.1 Alosa sapidissima | reverse complement strand
GGAAGCAGATCGGGCTAAAACAAGTGGAACATGGAACGTTTGAAACAACATAACGGAGGCATCCTGACACGGAAACAGCTTAGCATGGCCGGATTATCATGACCACGGGCCCTTGGGCACAAAATCGGAATGGGCCCCACCCCGCACGCATGCAGGCAAGTAGCCAACAAGCTCACTCTCGCGAAGGACACACCTTGACTGTGCCCAGGGCTCCTTACTGGTCCTGTGCCCCTGGGCAAGTGGCCCGTTGCCCTAATGGTTAATCCGGCCCTGCAGCATACAATGATTTTTGCACTACAAACATGACGTTTGTTCACCGACAGCAGTTGATTTTGTGGCGCTTGACACTGACTGTGCACCTCTCCATGGAGCTCTTGCAGCCATCGGAATGCAACCCCCTCCCACCTTGCACACACGCAGGCAAATAGCCGACAAGCTCACTCTCGCAAAGGACACACAGTGTTTACAGCGCATAAATCTAACAGGCTACAGTATGTTTTGCTGTTGTTTTTTTCTCATGGTTCTCGTGGTTTTTCTCATAGATTAGCCTACCATTTTGAAAAAGTTTGAAAACTGTTGAAAAATAGGCAAAACGTTGAACAACTAGCCTACACACTCAAATTTGGTAGCCTAATGGATGGAATTGTAGACTACACAATATCAGGGATTTCTCCTCTAGGAATTTTTTTTTAATTCTGGCAGCAATTGGACGTTTTTCACGAAATTTTGGACAGAAACGTTAAGCCAAAGTCCTTTTAGGCAAGTCCCTCCACTCGGCGGCCATATACCAACGTTTTATGGGCACTCATCGGGCACAGTCTTTGGGTCAAACTGCGCGTGCGCAAGGCTTCACGACACCAATCTTGCTCCAGCGGCGAGATCACAACACATGATTGGCACGATGTCTTCACAACACACCATATGATTGGCTCAATGTATTCACATGTCGACGTTTTGCCGAGGAAGGGGTGGGATATGTGTAGACAACGGCCATATTGGCGTGACAAACTAGCCCCATGCATTTCTATAGAGTATTTTTTGAGTGCTGTGTCTCCACATTAGAAAGTCTCTGGTTAAGCTGAAGACAGGCAAGCTGCCCATCCAAACCACACACTGCATGCATGAAACAAACACTAACAACTTGGACATCACAATAAATAAGGATACCCATAAATAAATCTGCACTGATAAGATGTTTAATTGACAGAAATCAATTTCATTTGTGTAGGCTATCATCTAGAAACTAAAGTCTTTCTAAGCAGCCCATCAGTGGTTCTGAAAGCTGCTGTAACCTAATGGTTGTGCTGTAGGATTAGTGAGTCTGGCCATGCGAGTGGCACTCTCACGTCCCGTCTTACCTGCTGATCCAGTAATATATTCCCCTCTAGCTTTGTCTCTGGTCAAAACGTGTGTCATATTCATAGCATGTAAGCCTTGTCTGCATTACATTGCAATCTATACCTGGCTTTAACAAACACGAATGCGGAAAAACACTAAATTATGTGTGTGCTTACTGCGCTACACTCAAAAGTTTAGACATATGTAGATTTCATGTTTGTAGGTTGTTGAAGTGTGGACTAACTGCTCAATTGTGTTCAAGAAACCGCTACGTTAGCTAAAATGACATCTTCACACGACGAGTAGCCTTGTCTGGATGTTATGAACTGTTTCGACGTGTCAGTGTCAAAGCTGACGGCAGGCGGCATTTGTGCAGGCAGCTACAGACATCGTTTCTGACGTGATTTAACATAATATTTTGATCGAACGGATTGCACAAATCTGCATATGATTAGGGAAGTGCGGACTGCCTTTGTAACATGATCGAGCATAATATTATAATATTTTGACTGGTCCTGCGCCCCTGGACAAGTGCCCTGTTGTGCCCCGTTGCCCTAATGGTTAATCCGGCCCTGCAGCATACAGTGATTTTTGCACTACAAACATGACGTTTGTTCACCGACAGCAGTTGATTTTGTGGCGCTTGACACTGACTGTGCATCTCTCCATGGAGCTCTTGCAGCCAATCCACATTGAGGTCAGTCTCAGTCATTCTGAGTTCTGACTCCGATCCCGAGATCAGTTTCAATCATTCAGCTGTCGCTAAGGATTTAATGTCTTCCAGAAGCAATCAAAAGGGACTTAATTATGCTATTGAAGGGTATATTCAAAACTTTCAAATACATACAAGGTAACAGGAGGCGAGTATACAGATCATAGTGCAAAAACCATAGACTGGCGTTAATGCTAACTAGTTAGCCAGTGGGAGATTGAGACTGAGATATGTTAGGCTACGCTAACATTCGATGTAGTAAGAATATAGCAGTTGGCTAATGAGCATTTTCATCATGAGATGTAATAGGGGATCTGGTTACTGTAACCACGTGGTTAGTAGCTACATTATGTCCAGCCTGCTGGGCTACCGGCTATCGGCATTACACGTCCAGTCATGCAGAAATTGAGGAAATAAAATAAATTCACCGTTAATTTCTAATTGTATACC
>NC_055958.1:40824483-40826983 GCF_018492685.1 Alosa sapidissima | reverse complement strand
GTGTGTGAATGTGTCTATATGTGCATATGTCTCTGTGTGTGTGTGTGTGTGTGTGTGTGTGTCTATATGTGCATATGTCTCTATGTGTGTGTGTGTGTGTGAGTGTGTCTATATGTGCATATGCCTCTATGTAAGTGTGTGTGTGTGAGTGTGTCTATATGTGCATATGTCTCTATGTAAGTGTGTGAGTGTGTCTATATGTGCATATGTCTCTATGTGTGTGTGTGTGTGTGTCTATATGTGCATATGTCTCTATGTGTGTGCGTGTGTGAGTGTGTCTATATGTGCATATGCCTCTATGTAAGTGTGTGTGTGTGAGTGTGTCTATATGTGCATATGTCTCTATGTAAGTGTGTGAGTGTGTCTATATGTGCATATGTCTCTATGTGTGTGTGTGTGTGTGTGTGTGTCTATATGTGCATATGCCTCTATGTAAGTGTGTGTGTGTGAGTGTGTCTATATGTGCATATGCCTCTATGTGTGTCTGTGTGTGTGTGCCTGTGTCTGTGTTTGTGTGTGTGTGTGTATGTGTGAGTGTGTAAAAGAGCATGAAAGACAGAGAGTGTGTGTGTGTGTGCGCACGTGCATCCTCTCCTTGTGCATTAAAGTACAATTTAGGGTCTGATTTCACATCCAGAGAGACAAATGGGGGAATGATGAAGCCTCATGATGAAAAGATATTAGATGAGCAAAGAGAGGACGAGAGTGTGAGAGAGAAAGAGCGAGTGAACAGAGGAGGGAGAGAGAGAAAGAGCCAGAGAACAAAAGAGGGAGAGAGAGAAAGAGCGAGTGAACAAAAGAGGGAGAGAGAGAGTGGTACACAAAAGCAGAGATTGAGAAAGGTATACTGTGGCAGAGGAAAGGAGAGAGAGATGGAGGGAGAGGAAGGGAGGTAGGAGAGAGGAGAAGAGAGATGGAGGGAGGGAGAGACTGGGGGAGAGAGGTGAGATGAGGTGAGCGTGGGAATTGGATAACGGTCCATATGAAGCAGGTAATAAGAGTGGGATGGATGATCTCTGAGGAACTGTAAGAGTGGGCTTGATCAGGTGAGGAACTGTAAGAGTGGGCTTGATCATGTGCAGTTTGCCAAAAGGATTGCAACGGTACCTCATTTTTGAAAATTGGGCACACGGATCAAAAGTTATCTAGCCTGACGAGCCAGACCCACATTCAAATGTAGGGTCTGGGCACTCACCGTTCGCAGTGCTCAGTCCGAGGGGCGGGATAATCGGTTGTCTTTCAAATATCCTCTGCACGCAATAGGACAGCGCTATGAGTCCAATGCGTTTCCCACCAGCGGAGCTAGTTGGCTAGTTCAAACTTTTGCCAACTTAATAAAAGCTTAAGCCGTGTCACACTGTTGGCCAACAGCAACATCCATCTTATTCGTTTTCAAGTAGCAGGGAATTCAAGCCAAACCGTTGCAACTCTGCCATCAATCATTATGTTAAGCCTGCCTAACGACTCTATACACGATTTGATTGGCCTGATATAAGTTTAATTTTTCGAGCTCACAAGCCAACGGAGAGTTGCTAGACTGCCGCTAGGGTGCGTCTAGATTTCTAGGCTAAAAGTTATCTGCATTAACACAACATCTGATAAGCCAAAACGCATAAATAAAATAGTTGCTATGCTGGTTGCTAGGTTAATAATGCTGGTTGCTATGGTGAGTGCTGGGGTCACATAATATAGGTGGTTGCTAGGTTGTTGCTAGGATAAATAGCATGGTTGCTAGGGTGTTGCATGGGTAATTAGGATGTTGCTAGGATATGGTGGTTGCCATGCAAAATAATGCGGTTGATATGGTGGTTGCTAGGATAAACATGTTGGTTGCTATGGTGGTTGCTAGTTTGACATTATAGAGGTGATTGCTAGATTGTTGTTAGGGTAATTAAGCTAGAGTGTTGCTAGGATAAATATGGTGGTTGCTATGCTAAATTACACAGTGCTATGGTGGTTGCTAGGGTAATCATGTTGGTAACTATGGCGGTTGCTAGGGTCGCATTATAGTGGTGGTTGCTTGGTTGTTGTTAGGGTAATTAAGATGTGTGACACTTTTTCACATGACCTGTTCAGCTGGTGCTGGCTAGATATCAGCAAATCTGGATATAACATGTTGTGTGTCTGTGTCTGTGGGGGTCAATATGTCTCTATTTACTCTAATTATTTCCGGACAATATCACCAGCAGCCAAACTGAACAGCAGGCTCACACACAGATTTATCATGAACACACACACACACACAAACACAAACACACAGCAGGCAATGCTTTTGATGAATGATGAATAGGGCCTAATTATACAGGAATATGCTCTGTAGTTCCTTCTCTCTTGGCAGGCACACACACACACACACACAAGCAGTAGATAATCTGTGTGTGTGTGTGTGTGTGTGTTACGGAGATGGTCTGCCTCTGCTTGCTTTTGTAGTTATTGATGAGACCCTGGTCAGACCGAAGCAGTCAAGCTCCTTGCATCCCGTGGGATGTTTAGATCAAGA
>NC_055958.1:40814483-40819483 GCF_018492685.1 Alosa sapidissima | reverse complement strand
CCACACATATACTGACCACATGTACACACACACACACACACGCTGACCGCATGCACACACTCACTGACCACACAGTGTGTGTGTGTGTGTGTGTGTGGTCAGTGTGTGTGTTTAATTACTGGTTTGAACTGCTTTGTTCTCACTCCACTGGCTGTTTCTCTTCACCTCTTCATCAGCCCCTCCTCTCCTCTCCTCCCATTGGCTCTGCCTGTGCCCTCTCCTCTCTGCTGATTGGCTGTTTCTCTTCACCTCTTCATCAGCCCCTCCTCTCCTCCCATTGGCTCTGCCTGTGCCCTCTCCTCTCTGCTGATTGGCTGTTGATCTTCATCTCTTCATCTCCTCATCTGCCCCTCCTCTCCTCCCATTGGCTCCTCTTACCTGATTGGCCCCTGTGCACATCTGTCCCCTTCTACTTTCAGCTTGTGCTGATTGGTCAGTTTGGGATTTTGGACATCTCAGAGATCAGGCCAAAGGTGCCCTACAGACATGAGTATGTTTCTCGATAACTTTGGAGAAATCTATGTGAATAAAAAGTCAATGAACTCACATAAAGCAGGCACTGATTCTCATTATACTGTCAGTTTAGCATCTGATAGGACATAGGGCTTTATGTCGTCTGTCATCTGCCAGCCACATCTCTAACATTTGCCCGTTTGCCCAGTTTATGTAGGCTAGCCTAATGTTATGCCAACCTGACCACGCTAATACTGTAGCTTACAGTGCCCATATTTTGACTATTTTTCAACAAGTTGAAATAGGTCTTTGAGTTCCAGAAAACTTTCTGAAGTTGTTTGGTGGAAATAGCGTGTAGGAAACGATTGTTACCTACCTCTATTACTCTCTGTTTCAGCCCCTTCCAGAGTGTGCTGTTTTCTGCTGCTCATTACATATTCATGATCTGCAGCTAATTTGGCCACGCCCAAAGCTTCTAGAATCTTTGCCCACGCCCCACTGACTCTTACCACTACTACTACGTTAACTTTTACATGGACATGGCGGCAGTAGTTCAACCATATGTTCGAACCAGAATCTGATCCTGAAGGAGGGGAGTCTCCTGCACTACCCGAGACTCAGAGAATTCAGCAAGACGCTTCTGAATGGTTAGTGAAACTTTCTATTTTTTTGAAACCTAGATAGTCAGTGTTTAGCCTGTGAAAGCTAACGTTAGGCTAGTCTAGAACGTTAGCTAACGTTAGTGCCAGGTCAGGCACTATTATGAATTATTATTCATTATTTATTCAACTTAATGAATTTGTATTCACACAGTAGTAAACTATATTGTGCTTCTTGTTCACTAAACGTGAAGTTATGTCTTGTAAACACCCCGCTGCTTCAAGCTTTGCTCGGTTGACATTGGCCAAGGTGGTTGGCAGATCCTGTAACCTGCTCTAACTTATAATAACGTTACAGTTTTTCACAGTAAAATTAGGGAGGGCTCCTACAGACTGAGTGTTCCTAAAGTACAGTAGTATTTTTCTGTCATACTCATGAGACTTGCATGTATGCGCCTGATATATTGGTGTACTGGTGTGTTCGCATTGTAAACTTGAGAAAGTCTAGCCTAGCACTACTTACCATTCACCTACTTATGTCAGGCTGAGAAAAAGTACTAGCTAGCTGGAGCACGCTCGTTCAAATGTAATCGTGGGTGCTATTATTGGGTAAAAAATACCAGGTTTATTATTTCTTTAGCTTTATTCATGCATGACTCCTTTCATATTTGTTTGTTTAGATGCACATGTGGAAATTGTGCAACAATGCCGTCAGAGCCTGAGAACTTATGCTGCCAGGAGGTACCACAGGTAACATGATCTTTCCTATACTTATGTCAGCAATATATGATTGCAGACAAGATGCCACTGCAGATACTTACCTTATGTTATGCATAATAGGTTACAAGACGGCTGCAGCAGCTGGATGAAAGGCCTCCATGTATGATAGGCAAACAGGTTTTAAACCTGGACGGTCTAAATGTGTTGTCACTGCAGAATGCAGTAACATTTACAGGGCTGACTACGGCCCTTTACAGCTACGGGGAATAGAGCAGTGAGTTATCTGTAATAACCTACTTACATTCACTGTTCATACAACATAATAAAGCAAATATAGTCTGCCAAAGCCTTTATTTCAGAATTTTTTTCTTGAACTTATAGCCAAGTATTTTCTTAGCAAACTGTATATTACACAAATTCACATGAAGCATTTTACACATGCAATAAACATGTATTTACCACTGGCATTGTACATAAAAATACAGTATTGAAGGATTCACTGAATCCAAATTAGACATACATTATAAAACCTGTTGACTAGCAATGTTCATTTTTCTCAGTCGTTACAGGTATTTAGCCTACAGAAGTTTTGTGAGCTGGTGCTGGGGCTTCCTTGGTAGAAAGATACAGGTAGTGATCCCCTCATGTGTCGTGACGGGAGTTTCCTGATGCCCATGGAAGATATGTAGGCTTCAAACTCCCGCTCCTTGATTGAATCTTGAGACATAGCTGGTGATGACCTCCTCCCTGTCTGGATGCTCAGATTGTGAAGACAGGTCTGGCGGGATGATTATCTTCAGAATCTCGTCTGCATATGATGATGGGTCAACAAAGACTTTCTCCATGATCATGTCCATCAAATCAACATACCCTGTGCAATACACATGCACACAAAAAAGTCAATCACTAGTATAATTTACTACATTATTCAACAACTGTTCATATTGACATTTTGCATGTGAAATTTTGTAGTTTCTCAGGTATTTAAGTAAGTTTGTTTGGTTTTATTTATTGTGTTGAAAGCACGGTTGCAGTACTTTGTCATGTACAATGTAAATGTTTGTTTTTGTGTAAAAAGAAAAAACTTACGGAATGTAGCGTCTGTCTTCACTGGTCTGGCTCTGCACTCTCCCTTCCTGGATTTTGGAAAGCTGAGTTTGTAAAGAGGATCCCCTGAAGATGTGGTGGCTTGTCCTCGATTAGCATTCTCATTATAATGCAGTGCAGCCAGGTAGAGTCTTGGACAGTAAAAAGAAAATCAGACATGAAAACAATTTCAAGGAATGGTAAAGTGTTCTCAAAGAATAAACATAGTTTCATTTACCTGCACAGCATTCCAAGATATGGATAGACAACATTTTTGGGTGCAAACCGCAGAATGACGCTATGGAACGCCTCCAAAGAGGACGTCTGGTAGGGGGGACTGAGTTTAGCAATATCCTTTAGGACAGTCTTCTTGGTCAGCTCCTTTTCTAGATTGTAGAACGCAGGAGTTGCTGCAAAACAAAAAATAAATAAATATAGTACATATCATATTTTTGGTAATGACCATAATTGCAGAGTCCTAGAACAGTGGTTCTCAACCTTTTTTCAGTGATGTACCCCGTGAAATATTTTTTTTCAGCCAAGTACCCCCTAACCAGCGCAAAGCATGTTGAGCAAGTTGAGAAAAAAAGACTTCTGTGCCATCAGTGTCTAATTTATTAAACTTTGGAACTGATAAATATCAATCAAGAACCACCGTCCTAGAAGACAGTGTTGTGCCAACACTTTCTTTCAGGGGGCTCAGTCTGGCAACCAATATATTTTGTAGCTGGTCTTTCTTCTGTATGTAATGTTAATGATGTACTGGCCTATACAAAAAGAGAAATGACATCAATTTCATCTTACATGTATGCCAACAGCTACATCAAGTAAAAAAGGATCTAATACTAAAAAATAAATACTACACAAGAGAAGAAACTAATTACAAATAATGGTTGGCTTTGAGTGTAAATTGTCCGGTGATGTAGCAATTTCAACCATACACTCGTTCTACCCTGGACAACACTAACATATTCCAGTTCAGAAAACATTTCCAAACGCATTATTTTAGCAAATTCCCCGAAACCGCCGGGGATGTGTACCTCATGACCGATTTTGTAACAGGGTTTGAATGTCGAGACAATGCTGATTGCTAAGCTAGCGGTTAGCGTTACCTTGTACGGTGGCAAAACACTACCTACTTGGTTAGTTCGTGTAGAATTGCAAAATAAACACAGGTAAATACGTGCACAATTTGACATCTCTGTTGTACATGAATTAGCTGCTAAAAAGATCAGAAACATATGTTTGGATTAGGGGCGAGCTAGGCCTAGCTACTGTATCTTCTGATGTGGTGGGCAAAAATCTACTGTAGCTTGACGACCAAACTTGTAATCACGCCCACATACACACTTGTTTTAAACTGACTTTTTGTTGCGCAACCTATTACAGCATAGAAATCTTTTACAAATGCACAACTTTCGAAAGTTTCGCTGGACAATGGCTTTGCAGGAGAAACCAAGCAGACTTGTAAACTAACTAATGTTAGAAGCTAGCGCTAGCAGTTAGCCGCCTTGGTGTCAATGGCAAAACACAACACACACGAGTTTACCCTAATTTACTAATTAAATTGTATAGAACTACTTACATGTTCCTCGTCTGCAGGTATTTCGCGCAAAGTTGGAACTTTTGCGTGGTACTTCGACATGGTGTCTTCTAATCTGAACCAGTGCTTCCAAATCGGTAACAAAATGGCTGCTATCCGAGAAGTTACTGCTGTGCCTTGTGGGTGGAGACACTGTACGTATGCTCTGAGGGGGTGGGAATATTCAAATATTTCAGCTTGTGGCGTGTGAAGCCTTGGCGATTTTGAACAGCTCACCCAGAGGCTGAAGGCGGGATCAATTCTGAAACCTGTATCTCACTCAAAACAGCATGGATGGTTTTTCTTCCAAGTTTGTATGTGTGTGGAAGCACCAGAGACACACAATAACACCCCAAATCCCAGAAAAAGTGATTTTTGCATAATATGGGCACTTTAATGTCATGTTAAACTAAACACGCCAACGCCGTAGCATAAATATTACGCTAACCTGACCACGCTAATTCTGTAGCATAAATGTCACGTTAACCTGACCACGCTAACACTGTGGCATAAATGTCACTCTAAAGGCTTTTTTATAATGTATATTGTGAGTGCTGTAC
>NC_055958.1:40789483-40806983 GCF_018492685.1 Alosa sapidissima | reverse complement strand
TGTGTGTGTGTGTAGTGTATGTGTGCATGTGTGTGTGTAGTGTGAGTGTGTAGTGTGTGTGTGTGTGTGTGTGTGTGTGCGCGTGTTGTGTGAGTGTGTGTGTGTGTGTGTGTGTGTGTAGGGTGTGTGTGTGTGTAGTGTGTGTGTGTGTAGTGTATGTGTGCATGTGTGTGTGTAGTGTGAGTGTGTAGTGTGTGTGTGTGTGTGTGTGTGTGCGTGTTGTGTGAGTGTGTGTAGTGTGTGTGTGTGTGTAGTGTGTGTGTCTCTCTGATGTACAGTCCCAGTGGTATCTGTGCTGGATGAGTTGACTCAGTGAGATGTCCAGTGTTATTGATCTCATTATCTGCTAAAGCACTTCTCTTCTCTTATCCTCTCCTCTCTTCTTTTCTTCTCTCCTCTCCTCTCCTCTCCTCTCCTCTCTTCTCTTCTCCTCTCTTCTTTTCTTCTCTTCTCTCCTCTCCTCTCTTCTCCTCTCTTCTCTTCCCCTCTCTTCTTTTCTTCTCTTCTCTCCTCTCTTCTCCTCTCTTCTCTTCCCCTCTCTCCTCTCCTCTCCTCTCCTCTCCTCTCTTCTCTTCTCTTCCCCTCTCTCCTCTCCTCTCCTCTCCTCTCTTCTCTTCTCCTCTCTTCTCTTCCCCTCTCTCCTCTCTTCTCTTCTATTCTCTCCTCTTCTCTTCTCTTCCCCTCTCTCCTCTCTTCTCTTCTCCTCTCCTCTCTTCTCTTCTCCTCTCTTCTCTTCTCTTCCCCTCTCTCCTCTCCTCTCCTCTCTTCTTTTCTCCTCTCCTCTCTTTTCTTCTCTTCTCTTCCCCTCTCTCCTCTTCTCTTCTCTTCTCCTCTCTCCTCTCCTCTCCTCTCCTCTCCTCTCTCCTCTCTTTTCTCCTCTCCTCTCCTCTCCTCTCTTTTCTCCTCTTCTCTTCTCTGCTCTGATCTCAATTCAATTCAATATCAGTTCAATTCAATTCAGTAGCATTACTGCTAAAGCTCATGTACATACACACATTTAACAGCACAAGATTTTGATCATCACAGGGATTAAGAAGCGTACTGAACACTGCATGCAGGCCTTCAGATGGAGATTAAGAAGCGTACTGAACACTGCATGCAGGCCTTCAGTTGGGGATTAAGAAGCGTACTGAACACTGCATGCAGGCCTTCAGTTGGGGATTAAGAAGCGTACTGAACACTGCATGCAGGCCTTCAGATGGAGATTAAGAAGCGTACTGAACACTGCATGCAGGCCTTCAGATGGAGATTAAGAAGCGTACTGAACACTGCATGCAGGCCTTCAGATGGGGATTAAGAAGCGTACTGAACACTGCATGCAGGCCTTCAGATGGGGATTAAGAAGCGTACTGAACACTGCAGCCTTCAGTTGGAGATTCATCCCACACTATGTGACCTCCAGACGCCACAGCTGTAAAGTGCAATTGGTTTGATAATTGTTGTGTTTAATTGAATCCAGATTTGAGTGGGGAACTGTGCAGGGCTCTTTTGCCTTCCTCCACCACCGAGTCACAGTTTCCTGTTGTGTGTTGGAGTCAGAGTTATGCCCAAATATGGGGAGCTGCTTGTTTGATCGAATTTCAAATGGTTTGTATTTCCCTGTAGTAGATAGTGAATCCAAGATCTCCCAATCCCTCTCTGTCTACCTCTCTTCCTCTCTCTCTCTCTCTCTATCTTTCTCTCCATCTCTCCCTCTCTCTCTTCCTCTCTCTATCTTTCCATCTCTCTCTCTCTATCTTTCTCTCCATCTCTCTCTCTTCCTCTCTCTCTCTATCTTTCCATCTCTCTCTCTCTCTATCTTTCTCTCCATCTCTCTCTTTCTCTCTCTCTCTCTCTCTCTCTCTCCCTGTCTCTGCCAAATTCACGATGCAAATGTTTTATTGGTATAACAAATAGCTCTATTTCCACTGTAGTCATTACATATTGGACAAGAACTGAACATAAATCAAACAACTTCTCTCAACCACCCCCCATCTCATGTTCCTCTCTTCTCTCCATCCCTCCATCTCTCTCTCTCTCTCTTCTCTCCATCTCTCTCTGGCCAGTCAGCTTGAAGCCCGCCCCTCCTGGGCTTTGATGAAGGTCATTGGCTCCCCACTGGCCAACCACAGCGCAGTCCTGCTGAGACAACAGATGATTGATAGGTGGGAGGTGGACGGTGACATTTCTGTTGGTCATTCCTTTGCTGTAAACTGTGTGTGTGTGTGTGTGTGTGTGTGTGTGTGTTTCTGTGTGTGTGTGTGTGTGTGTGCATGTGTGTGTGTGTGTGTGTGTCTGTGTGTGTGTCCATAATCTGTTAAACACATGAAGGATTTTTTGAATGCTGAAAATGACCTGCTCTAACATGGCCAACACATGACCTGCTCTAATATGGCCAAGACATGAAGTGATCAACAGCAGCATGTATACATCAGCTTAACCACTGGAGCTATTCATTTAGTTCCGTTGGCTTCCTTTTACACTGATGCTATTTATTCACTGATGCTGAACTATTTATGCACTGAATTTTCCGTCAAGGATTCCCGGGACACTGAAAGACCGGGGTACACGAAACTTGGTGGGCATGTACCCCCACATGGATAGCATGGAACCATCGTTTTTCGTTTTGATCTGTAGCCCCCCCGCTGGACTGCACCCCCCGAAAGGAGGGTAGGGCAGACACAGTTTTCTGTCTTCTGTTTCATTTCATGTATAGCGCCACCTAGTTCACCCTTAGAACCCTAAGCTGTTTTTAGGGCATTTTCACTACCTATTCATAAGGATTTATTCTGGTCATTGTAAGTGCCACACACACATATTATATATTGTTTTTTTCAACAGAGTCTAGACTATTCAGATATGTTGAAATGATAAATGATAAAGAAATGATAATATCATTTCATGTATTAGTACTAGCATTGATTTTATTTAGATTTTAAAGAATTAAAAATATAAAAAGCGTACTATAAAAAGTCTTATATTTCAACATGTATCTCACCACAGCAAGCTCATAGCTCTACATGCATTTCATGTGTGTGTAGGGCAGACTGTCCTGAATCGGGCAATATAATTGCCATGTTGGAGCGATACTCTGGGGCTGAGCAATTTACAGAAATATGTGGTGTGTGATTTACGGAAATAAATGCCATTTTTTATTTAGTGATGAATGAAAAATGATAACTTTTTACTGCATTGCCATGAACAAAGTAAAGGCAACAAAGGTCTTTCTTTGTTGAACAAATTGGGATGCAACGTGAGCCTTGAATTAGATGCCATGCAGGAATGTGCTAGGATCGCAAAACCGGATTATGAACATGCTTTGCCATAGAGAAACACACGATAGCGTTGGATTATAAACATGCTTTACCACAAGAACAGACAAAAACGTGGGGTAAGTCCAGGGGGGTATTCCATCAACCTCGCTAAAGGCCAACCCTGGCTTATTTCGATAAGTCTCGTTAATTTTAGTGAGAATTCCGTTCCATTAATGAGGTTAATGTGAATCCCAGCTTGGTAACCATGGGAATTTATGCCACAGAACTAACCTGCTCCGTAGCAGGTTAACTTTCAAGCTAAATTAAGCTGTGTTGCAAAAAAAAAAAACCAATCAGTCGGAAAACGAGTCCAAAAAGATGGTTCCGTCAACCTGTGCTCTCGTCACCTGTAGCCTACAACTTCAAAAATAGAAGTAGGCCTATAGAAATGTTTTTTTTTTCGACAGTGCACCAAGCATGGATTTACACATTCACTAGCTCCAAAGAATGTATGAAGATTATGCGATTCAAAATGTTTTAACTTCACATGCATGTGGTTCTAGGAATCGTGCTACTCTGTGTCACTTACGTTCGGTGGTGGTGTAACGTGCAGCGACACGGCATAAGAAAGGATACATTCTTGCGTGTTCGCTGGTTCGCTTCCCATATGAAGTATTAAGGCTACATTGTTTATCACCTTGATAATGGCATTTTTAGTTATAATCTTTGATGAAAGACATATGTCTACTGCTGATAAAGGCTTTGCCAGTGGGCTATATTACATCTGATGCAGGCCAAAGGATAATTATTCTGTAGCCAAGGCAGCTAATAATTAAAACTGCTTCATGTGGCTATAGGCTATTATGTTGATACTTATTTATTTTATGACCACCTACACCTATACAATAATTTGGAGCGAACACTTTTAATCTAAGAATGTAAGCTATAGATAGTTTTGAATATCCATATGCATATCCATAAGTTGTTTTTGAGTTTATACTATTTATTCATTCACTCGTTTTGTTCAAGCATAGACTGTATAGTCTATGTGTTCAAGAGTGAAGCCAATCAAACTCGCAATTGATTTCAAACCATACCATTGCTGTTTTAAATGAATGCTTTCATTATTCTCCAATTTCTGTAGGCAATCTATTTTTTTCTCTCGATGTTAAATCTGATGACTTTCGAGGAAAATCCTGTAGATGGCGCTTGCCAAATCGAACAGAAATCGTCTAGTATTGTCTTAATTTTACGACATATATCCTCTTTTCGTCAATCTTCTGTTTTGGTCTACTGTTCTACCTCGTGCACGAGCAGAGATGAAGCTGAATTAAACCTCGCTTGAAAAAAAGATGCCGCTAACTTGAGTTAATGGAACGGCTTCAGCCCCAAGTGAAAGTCTACGCTAGTTCAAGCCAGACTATTTCTGTTAAGCGCTGCCTTCATTAGCGAGGTTGATGGAATACCCCCCAGCTATATGAAGTTATTATTTTGCTGTCACTTCATCTGTTTTATAACCCAGAAGGATGTACTTGGTATCAAATGATAGCTCTGAGTCTCCTCTTTCATCTGACATGCGTGGCATATCTATCCGATCACGGGTCCGCGAGTAATTTAAACGAGAGTAATGGGTGTGCAGCGTTGGTTTGGTAGGTTTGGCAGGTATCTGTGACCTAACATGGTCAAAACTGCATCAAATTGGAAGTGTAGGATCATTATGACAACCTCTGAATGCACGCCAAGTTTCGTGGAATTCCGTTCATGGGGGGCCACACAATAAATTAATTTATGTTACTGTACACCAACTGGCCTGTAGGTGGCCGGAGACAGTTTTCTGTGAATATCTCGAGAACCGTAGGGCCTAGGAGGACCACCTTTTTTTGTATGTTGGTCTTAAGGGACCATGTCAACCCATCCCATTTCCACTTATTTCATGTATAGCGCCACCTAGTTAAAAATTAAAAAGCAAAAAATTAGGTGTTTTAATCACAATATCTCTGGATGGTCAAAACTGCACGAAATTGAAAGTGTAGGATCATTATGACACCCTCCGAATGCATGCCAAGTTTCATGAACTTTCGTTGGGGGGTCATACAATAAAATAATTTATGTGTACATTTAGTGACCGTACACTAACAGAATTTTCTGTGAATATCTTGAGAACCATAGGGCCTAGGATGGCCAATTTTTTGCGTATGTTTGCCTCCAGGGGTCATGTTAACCCATTCCATATGCACACATGTGCATAAACAGATACACACGCACACACATACATTCACAGTAATCATACGTATGACACATACTCACACAGTAGACATGTGTACGCATGCATGCACATGCACACACACAGGCACATGCGTAGGCACACACACAAGCACATGCACGCATGCACACACACACACACCCACCCACACACACACACATAAACATAAACATGTACATGCACACATTTCAAGAATTTCTCAGAATTATGAACAGGCAAGATGGGGGTGGGGTTGTATAAAATGTATTTTACATGTGAAATCTATGAACTAATCATGTTTTGGTACTTGTTGTCCAGCAGATACCAGTGAGAATTGAGTGTGCATAATGCAATTCAGTGAGAGTTAGAATCATATATGCCTTTCAGCGTGACTTATTTTTGTGGAAAAAATGTGCTGGACTGGGCGGCGGTCATATTTTGTACCGCTCTGCGGTACATCTAGTTTAGTTACATTGTTACTCAAAGGCCATCTTTTACACTGATGCTATTTATTTAGTTCCATTGTTACTCTAAGGCCATCTTTTACACTGATGCTATTTATTTAGTTACGTTGGCTTCCTTTTACACTGATGCTATTTATTTAGTTCCATTGTTACTCTAAGGCCATCTTTTACACTGATGCTATTTATTTAGTTACATTGGCTTCCTTTTACACTGATGCTATTTATTTAGTTCCATTGCTACTCTAAGGCCATCTTTTTTTACACTGTGTCAGGTTGCAGAGCAGGTTGGGAGCCAAATGCACGACAAGAGGCTTGAGAATACATCAAACACTAGTTTACGCTTGAAAACTCAGGAAACATGGGAACATGACAAAACCATAATGACGAAGCAAAGACAAAGACAACCACAAGACCTTAAATACACAGGAAGGTAATTAAAAGGACACAGACAATAGGCCAAAAACAAGGAGACACAGGTGAACATGGAACAAGGCACTAATCAGACTAATAACAAGACTCAGGTGAGGGGCGGAGACATGAGACGGGGAACAAAGCCACATGGCAATATAAACAAAGGAACACATGGCACAGGACACAGGAAGTAACAAAGACAACAGGAAGTAAACAAGAGAACACAGCAAACTACAAACTAAGAGTCCCAAAAACCAAAACACAAACTCCAAACCGTGACACACTGATGCTATTTATTTAGTTACATTGTTTGTCTAAGGCCATCTTTTACACTGATGCTATTTATTTAGTTACATTGTTTGTCTAAGGCCATCTTTTACACTGATGCTATTTATTTAGTTACATTGTTTCTCTAAGGCTTCCTTTTACACTGATGCACTTTTACACTGGATAAAAGCTAAATTAATAAATGTAATTTTAAATGTGTATGTGTGAATGAGTGTGTGTGTGTGTTTGTGTGTGTGTGAGAGAGAGAGAGAGAGAGAGAGAGAGAGAGAGAGAGAGAGAGAGAGAGAGAGAGAGAGAGAGAGAGAGAGCGCTTGGGAATCTCCTGTCTTATCAGGCTTTAGGTCTGTGAAACCTCTGGACTGCCTTCACATGAGTGTAGAAAATCATAAATCTGAGAACACTTTGTCTCTTGAGCTCTCCCTCACACACACAGACACACACACACACACACACACATACACACACCCCATAACTCTGAGGCTGATGTATGTCCAGACGTCCAGTAGCACTGGACAAACTCTTCCTTAGGCCATGGACTTAATCCTGACCTTTGACCTCACAGCCCACCTTAATCTGCTTAGTCTGAGCAGGGCCTCAATACAGAGTGCAGGGTCAGAGGTCAGATGATGGGCCAGCGGGGGTCCACCTGTGTGTGTGTGTGTGTGTTTGTGTGCTGATGATGAGACAGCATGGGTCCATCTCTCTCTCTCTCTCTCTCTCTCTCTGTGTGTGTGTGTGTGTGTGTGTGTGTGTGTGTTTGTGTGTGTGTGTGCTGATGATGTGACAGCATGGGTCCATCTCTCTGTGTGTGTGTGTGTGTGTGTGTGTGTGTGTGTGTGTGTGTGTGTGTTTGTGTGTGTGTGCTGATGATGAGACAGTGTGGGTCCATCTGTGTGTGTGTGTGTGTGCTGATGATCAGACAGTGTGGGTCCATCTGTGTGTGTGTGTGTGTGATGATGAAAGAGTGTTTGTCTCTCTGTGTGTGCTGATGTGCTTGTCTGGTCCACCCGATGTCATTGATGAAATAATATGTGCAGGTTTGAATGGCATTTTAAACCCAGCGGTGATTTTGGATTCCAGAGCGTGCACACACACACACACACACACACAGCACAGGAGAGTGGGCTCAAAACTCTCTTTTCTACTCTGCTCTCCTCCTCCTCTCCTCCTCCTCCTCTCCTCCCTCCTCCTCTCCTCTCATCCTCTCCTCCTCCTGCTCTCATCCTCTCCTCCTCCTCTCCACCTCCTCCTCCTCTCCTCTCATCCTCCTGCTCTCATCCTCTCCTCCTCCTCTCCTCCTCCTGCTCTCATCCTCTCCTCCTCCTCTCCTCCTCCTCCTCTCCTCCTTCTCCTCCTCTCCTCCTCCTCCTCTCCTCCTTCTCCTCCTCTCATCCTCTCCTCCTCCTCTCCTCCTCCTGCTCTCATCCTCTCCTCCTCCTCTCCTCCTCCTCCTCCTCTCCTCCTTCTCCTCCTCTCATCCTCTCCTCCTCCTCTCCTCCTTCTCCTCCTCTCATCCTCTCCTCCTCCTCTCCTCCTCCTGCTCTCATCCTCTCCTCCTCCTCTCCTCCTTCTCCTCCTGCTCTCCTCCTCCTCCTTTTCTCCTCCTCCTCTCCCCATGTCCAACTCTCCTAATGTCGGCCTCCCAACACCACAGGAGGAGAGCAAACGTAGACAAATAGAGAGGGAGAGAGAGATAGAGGGAGAGAGAGATAGAGGGAGAGATAGAGGGAGAGAGAGATAGAGGGAGAGAGAGAGGGAGAAAGAGATAGAGGGGGAGGGAGAGAGAGGCAAATACAGACGCAGTGACCACAGCCTAGCCATAGAAAAAGGCAGACTAAGAAAGTCATGGTTGCCATAGAAAAAGGCAGACTAAGAAAGTCATGGTTGCCAAGAGAGCAAAGAGTCTGTGGTCACTGTACGACAGGTGAGGTTGAGACGGAGGTGCACTTTCTTCTTCAATGTACGAGATATGAACTCATTAGAGATACCTACTTCGATAAATTTACCAACCTAATCCCGGAGTTCCGAAACCTGGGAGAACAGGAAACCTTGGACAGCAAGGACAGACAGCAGCTCTTGCTGCTAAATATGTCACTGAATGCCATAGAGCGAGAGACAGTGATTAGACACTATACACATGAAATACCTACCATTTCCAGCACCACACAAAGAAAACACTATACTCAAACACATGAGACACACACAAACACACACACACACACACACACACAAGTTTATATGTATACATGTCTTATCTATCGTATGTTCTGTATTGTATTGTTTGATGTCCTGCTTTGGCAATGCAGAGAAATATTTGTCATGCCAATAAAGCTACCTTGAATTGAATTGAATTGAATAGAGGGAGAGAGAGATAGATAGAGGGAGAGCGAGATAGAGGGAGAGAGAGAGAGACATAGATGGAGAGGGAGATATAGGGAGAGGGAGATAGAGGGAGAGAGAGATAGAGGGAGATAGAGAGATATAGAGGGAGAGAGAGATAGAGGGAGAGGGAGATAGAGGGTAAACAAGATAAAGGGATAGAGAGAGAGAGATATTCAAATGTATTTTTTAATTTGTTTTATTCATCTTTTATTTGAGTCCATCTCTTTTCCAAGGGAAGGAAGGTAGATAGGGTGGGCTGGAGTTATGAAGGCAGACAGGGAAAGGGCATGTTTATCTCCTAAAACCAAGAAACTCAGAAGTTACCAATTAATAAAACCAAAGGGAAGAGAGAGAGAATAGAAATCAAAGAGAGAGAGAGAAGGAAAGAGGGAGTCAGAAGGAATGAAGGAGAGAAAGGAAAGAACATACAAGAGCAATGATGTCAGAACAATCGACCTCTGAAGTGCGCCTACAAAAAAGCAGCCATCTTTGACATCCGGTATCTGGCGATTTACACTTTTGTCCTCTGCCTTCGAGTGGCACACTTTTTTGCTACTCCAGAGCTAACTTGCAATGCAACTTGCCATAGGTAGTTAGCTTCAATTAACAACCGGATCTCCTTATATGGGCAAATTTGGCCGTTTTGGTTCTTTTTTGTAGACGAACTTCAGAGGTCTATGTCAGAACCTCTGCTTATCAGGGAGAGAGGAAGGGAGAGAGAGAGAAGTGAGAAAGAGAGGAAAGAGAGGGAGAGGTGGGAGAGGAAGTGAGAGAGAGGATAGGAAAGAGAGAGGGAGGCAGAGGGAGAAGTGAGACAGAGAGACATACACATTGTAAGAAAAGAACCATTACATACTGTATATGGCTTAAACTCTCTAAAGAGCTTACATGCTCTAGCCAAGACACTTATTTATGTGCCTTGTACATTCTCCATATGAGTCACTATATTACTCTGAAGATACATTTGATATCTTAAAACAGGATATCACTGAATTCCAACCCATTGGGAAAATACTACTTATGGGAGATTTAAATGCACGGACAGGAAATGACCTTGATTATGTTGACCCATCTGGCCTAAATATATTACAACACTCCAACAAAACACTGTGGTGAGTAGATAAAGGCATACTTTTGACTATATACTTAATAAACATGGCAAGGAACTTCTACAACTTTGTAAAACCCTGGGTCTGTACCTTGTCAATGGCAGAACAAGGGGTGACTCTCTGGGCAAATACACTTACTCCTCATCCCTGGGCAGCAGTGTGGTGGATTATGCTATAACAGACCTAGACCCAAATCAAATACATTATTTCATGGTGATGCCACAGCTGCCTTTATCGGACCATAGTCACATCACCATTAGTCTAAAAAAAGAACCCTAATCTTGAACACCAACAATCTACATCAGCGCTACACCCACTCCCCTTAAATTACATATGGAATTATGACAATCTGGAACAATTTAAAACACAACTAAACTGCTGACTGACATACAAGTAGAAAACATGATCTACTCCTTCCTGTTCATCAAATTCAAAAATGATAAAGAAAACATCAATTTAGCTACTGAAAGATTAACAACAATCTTTTCTACAGTGGCCAAAAGATCTTTAAAGAAAGTAAAATTTAGCATTACTAAAAAAAGAAAGAATATGAATGCAAACAAATGGTTTGACAATGGCTGCCGAACATTGCGAAAGGAACTGAGAATATGTTCAAATAAAAAACACAGAGACCAAATAAATCAAGAGATTAGAACACAATATCATAATACCCTTCAGAAATACAAATCCATCCAAGACACAAAAAACTAATTATGTACAGTGCATCTGGAAAGTTGTCAGTCCCTTTCAAGTTTTCCACATTTTGTTATGTTTCACTCTCATCTTAAAATGGATTCAATTATTTTTTTTTTCATTATCAATCTACACACAATACCCCAACACTCTGCAAAAAAGCAGGTGTTTGGAGTGTTTATTTATAAAAAAATAAAAGACTGAAATATTCCATTTACATAAGTATTCAGACCCTTTGTTATGTTGTTTGCAATTGAGCTCTGGTGCCTCCTACTTCTATCAATGGTCCTTGAGATGCTTCTACAACTTGATTGGAGTCCACCTGCGCCTAAATGAATTCTCTGGACATTAGTAGGAGAGTCACACATCTCTTTTAATAAGGTCTCACAGTTGGTGGTTGGTGTATGTCAGAATGAAAACCAAGTCACGAGGTCGAGATAATTGTCCGTAGACCTGCGAGACAGGGTTGTGTGAAGACACAGATCTGGGGAAGGATGCAAGAACATTTCTGCAGCATTGAAAGTGCCCAAGAGCACGGTAGCCTCCATCATTCTCAAATGGAAAAGTTTGGAACAACCAACAGTCTTCCTACTGTAGATCTGGCCGCTCAGCCAAACTGAGTAATCTGGGACGAAGGGCCTTGGTCAGACATGTAACCAAGGACCCAATGGTCACTATAAATAACATCCAGAGTTCCTTTGAGAGGATGAGAGAAGCGTAAAGAAGGACAACCATCAGTGAAGAGAGAGAGAGAGAGAAGGAGCGACTGTAGAAGGGAACAATGGTGGATGGGAGAGAGATAGAGAGAGAGAGATAAAGAGAGACTGCAGAAGGGTGTGAGGGTGGGTGAGAGAGAGAGAGAGAGACTGTAGTGAGGGTGGGTGAGAGAGAGAGACTGTAGTGAGGGTGGGTGAGAGAGAGAGAGAGACTGTAGTGAGGGTGGGTGAGAGAGAGAGAGAGACTGTAGTGAGGGTGGGTGAGAGAGAGAGACTGTAGTGAGGGTGGGTGAGAGAGAGAGAGAGACTGTAGTGAGGGTGGGTGAGGGTGATGGTGCCTTGGCCTGATTTTTAACAGCTGACGGACTGTGCTTATCTAAGACAGCAGTGGAGCTGGCCTGGAACACAAGCAGGAGAGAGAGAGAGAGAGAGATAGGGTATACAGTATGTGTACGTATATGTGTGTGTATATATATGTGTATGTGCATGTATATATATATATATATATATATATATATATATATATATATATATATATATATATATATATATATATATATATATATATATATATAAAATGTTTCTATGTTGTTATTGTTATACTGTGATATAGTGTACACCTATGTCTACAGTATGTCTACACATAGACACCTAGTTTTTCTGTGTCTTATTTCATGTTCTCTCCATACTTTGTATGACCGCTTTGGCAACACAAATGTCTTATTTGTCATGCAAATAAAGCATTTTGAATTGAATTTAATTGAATTGAGAGAGAGAGAGAGACAGATAGAGGGAGAGAGAGACAGAGAGACATAGAGAGAGAGAGAGAGATAGATTAGCATTACCTGTAAAACAGTCAGGTGGACAGCAGACAAAGTGATATGGTGGTAGAGGCTGACAGAGACAGGCTCATGCTGAAAAGTCCATTTCTCCCCTTGTGTGTGGCATTGAAGAGTTGGATGGCCCTGGGTACACAGGACCTCCTCCACCTGTCTGCTGAGCATGACAACGACACACGTCTGCCACTCAACATGCTAGTCTGATTACTGAGCGTGCTGTGTAGTGGGTGATGTGTGTGTGTGTGTGTGCTGTTTACTGAGCGTGCTGTGTAGTGGGTGGCAGTCATTGTCCATGATCGCCAGCATCCTGTTCATGGTCCGTTTATCTGCAGTTGTTGAGAGAGAGATAGCTAGAGAGAGAGAGAGAGAGAGAGAGAAAGAATGAATGAATGAGAGAGAGAATGAATGAGAGAACAAGAGGGGGGCAGATAGCCAGAAGAGAGGGAGAAGGAGGGATGAGGTATATGAGTGTAGAATGCCAGGGTGGAGGCGTGGTGGATGAGAATGCCAGGGTGGAGGCGTGGTGGATGAGAATGCCAGGGTGGAGGCATGGTGGATGAGAATGCCAGGGTGGAGGCATGGTGGATGAGAATGCCAGGGTGGAGGCGTGGTGGATGAGAATGCCAGGGTGGAGGCATGGTGGATGAGAATGCCAGGGTGGAGGCGTGGTGGATGAGAATGCCAGGGTGGAGACATGGTGGATGAGAATGCCAGGGTGGAGGCATGGTGGATGAGGGGGAGTTTGGGGCTGTGTGGCACAGTATCCATGACGACAGCCAAACGAGTGGAGAGAAGTGCTTTGCGATAACAAGAGCCCATATTAGGACTGACCTTTGGGGAACCCCAGAAAAGGCACCTCTTAAAACCACCTCAGAAAGGAGAGGAGAGCAGACACACACACACCACACACAAACCCATGTTCACACACACACACACACACACACACCACACACAAACCCATGTTCACACACACACACACACACACACACACACCCACACCCATGTTCACACACACACACACACACACACACACACACACACACACACACAAACCCATGTTCACAAACACACACACACAAACCCATGTTCACACACACACACACACACACACACAAACCCATGTTCACACACACACACACACACAAACCCATGTTCACACTCGCAAGAAACACACACCCATCACACACACAAACCCATAACCCATGTTCACACACACACACACACATACACACACCCATCACACACAAAAACACATGTTCACACACACACACACACACACATCTGTCTTTCCTCCTTTTTCACTTATCGCTTGCACAGCCCACATGGACACCCCCACCCAACCACACACACGCACACACGCACACACACACACACACACACACACAAACACACACACACAGTCAGGCAAGTACAGCCCAAAATACATGACTCACTCACGGGGCGTGGTCAAATCTCCCCATCTATCATGCTAAACTATGTCCACAAACACATTTGTCATTTTACCATCTATAAGTAGTATAAGTATATATACTCTTTTGATCCCGTGAGGCAAATTTGGTCTCTGCATTTATCCCAATCCGTGAATTAGTGAAACACACTCAGCACACAGTGAACACACAGTGAGGTGAAGCACACACTACAAGTTACAAGTCCGAAGCGCTAACCAGTAGGCCACGGCTGCCCCCTATCTATCATGCTAAACTACGTCCACAAACACATTTTACCATCTATCACGCTAAACTATGTCCACAAACGCATTTGTCATTTTACCTTTCTACCTTACAGTTACGTCAATATGTGTCACTTGTTTCTTATATAGTATTGAACACATTCTCTATTTTTGCATTATTGTGTCAAAAGTAGATATATTTTGGCATGAGTGCTTTGAAACAGTCAAGCTTGTTAACTGAACTCTTGTTGTGCGTTATAACATGTTAACTATCAATCTGTTGTTTATTACACTGGGAGGAGAGAGAGAGAGAGAGAGAGAGAGAGAGAGAGAGAGAGAGAGAGAGAGATCTCGTCCCAGAGGTCTGGACTAATTAAATCTTTGCAATTGGAGATGATTGATCCCAAGAGGGGTCTAATTTTTCAGCATTTTGACTCAACTAAACAACACATACTCAGATACACACACACACACACACACACATTCTCTCACACACACAGAGAGAGAGAGAGAGAGAGAGAGAGAGAGAGAGAGAGAGAGAGAAAGGGAGGGAGGGGGGGAGAGAGAGAGGGAGAGTGAGAAAGAGAGAGGGAGGGGGAGAGGGAGGGAGAGAGAGAGAGGGAAAGAGAGAGAGAGACTGGGAGGGAGAGAATGAAAGAGAGAGAGAGGGAAAGAGAGAGAGAGGGGGGGGTGTTGATAGCATGTGGCTGAATCAGGGGTTTTCACTGGGAACAGAACCTCCTTCTGGGCCTGGGCCATCTGAATATTCATACCCTACACACACACACACACTCACACACACGTATACACTTACATTCACACACGCAGACACACACACACACTCACTCTCTGTCTCTCCCCTATGAGTTTATATTGGCAGATCTGAGGGAACAAGAAGCTTGTTATAATTAGAATGCTCTTAATTATTTAATTTGCACCAATAAGTTTTTGATTAAAACTGACAGATCTGTGTCTACCCAAGGATGGCAGCCATCACTAAATAAGCAAAGGCGTGTGTGAGTGTGTGTGTGTGTTTTTGTGTGTGTGTGTGTGTGTGTGTGTGGTTCAGGCAATGTTTCTTGTAGTTCTCTGGAAATATTTGAATCCCTTGTATTGGATAACTTGGATTTGAATAAAGAATTAGTGAATGATGAAGAATTTGTGTGTGTGTGTGTGTGTGTGTGTGTGTGTGTGTGTGTGTGTGTGTGTGTGTGCCACTGGATGGCATCACCCCACTTTTCAGGAGAACCATATAGTAACACACAAACACACACACACACACAGCACACACACACTCACACAGACACATAAAGCGCTTTCAGATATAACCTCCGGAGTATATGCGGAGGTTTGTCAAACGGAGGTCCTACCCCTCGGATGATTCAGATATGATGCTAACCTGCGGACCTTATACTGACCTTATACGGACGTATGTGTGAACGACATACACGCACATTACAGAATCTCCGTGTGGTTGTCGAGTGAGGGGTGGGGGCTTGTAGAGTTCACAAGATGCGAGATATGACGCAGAATATATGCGGCCACTGCCTGTCACAGCTGCTTTTTGTTTACAAAGTGTAGCCTATGCATTATGTAGGCTAAAGAAGAGAAATCTATTGTGCGTAGGCTAATACTTGAAGTAGGCTAGTCACGTACGTGCGCACTTGAAATTGACCTACAGTATTTATGTGTGCTTCGAATAAACACATTTATCTGTTTTCAACGTTGTACCAGAATCTGGTTTGCGTTGGAGCATGCACAAACTTTATGGTAGGCTACCAGCCAATTCAATAGGCTAACTCAAGACTTCAAGGCCATCATACAACGTTTTTAAGCAACAAACAAAATACTAACATAACAGTGAAGTGGTTTGTTTTTTCATGGTTTATTTTTTCCAAAAGCATCCTCTCCCCATGTGTCTATTGCATTTACGTAAGGAGCTTGGAACAAAGTTGGGTTTTCTTCGTTTTCATTTTCTCTAGGCATATATGCTCAACAAATATCAGCGAGCTCAGCAGGTCATGAGAAGGCTATCAATGAACAGAAAACCGTGTTGGCTAACAATTTATTAAATACTCCTGTTATTGTCGTCAACGACGTCGCTGTAGGCTACTGCCTTTTCAGCGCCTTCTGCTTATCAGTCTTTTGAATTCGTTTGGCCTTGCCATGCAGTTGTAGGCTACAACGTGCCATTACCTTCATGTGTTCTATCAATATGTTGTATGCCCTCATGGACAGTAGCTCCGTGATGTCTGCATCTTTCCAGGTCGGAGATTTTCTGGACAGCACTATGCCACTCCATCATAACACTGGCATTTAAGTCAGATCTAACCACATGGACGCACGAAAGAAACGTCACCAACACGCCCTCTCACTAGGTGTGAATTTTAACCGCATGTTCTACGCTTCGTTCAGACACAGCACATTTACATAATGTCCGGAGGAAATACTAGGGGGGGGAGTAGTAGAACAACCGGCTAAATTCGGACTTCCATATGACCGGTTATGTCGTTCAGATATACGGCCCCACCGTTTAACATCGGCAGAACCTCCGGTCTTACATGTATGTCTGAAAGCGCTTATATATTGATGGCCACCTAGTTAAGGTCAATTATAGAGGATTAAAGGGATTATTAGCTTCTTACACATTTCCGCCCACTCACTGATGATTTTGTTACAGATATTATGTTTCTAATAATGAAATTGTTTCATATATATGATGATCTTAACTTCAATTTAGACAGCGTGACATGAAGTCGATGGGGCAAATCACTAGCGGATACACTTTAAACATGTTAGCATTAAGTCGATGGGGCAAATCGCTAGCGAATAAACTTTAAACATGTTAGCATTAAGTCAAAGGGGCAAATCACTAGCGGATACACTTTAAACATGTTAGCATTAAGTCGATGGGGCAAATCACTAGCGGATAAACTTTAAACATGTTAGCATTAAGTCAAAGGGGCAAATCACTAGCGGATACACTTTAAACATGTTAGCATTAAGTCGATGGGGCAAATCACTAGCGGATACACTTTAAACATGTTAGCATTAAGTCAATGGGGCAAATCACTAGCGGATACACTTTTAAATTTTTTTTCACACATCTTGTTTCTGAACAAAATGGTTTCAAGTAATTATGTTATGTAAAACTGTCCAATGGACGTTATCAATTTAATTCAACCTCAATATCCTGATGTTGAGGACAAATTTGTATGGTAACTAACATTTAATATTAGCCTCGTTAGCTTGGCAAATAGCTAACTTTATTATTAGTTCACAATACTTGTTAAAACTACTGATATGGACAATTTAGGGAATGTGAATTGATGTGAGAATGAATGCAGGTGCATCTTATGAGTATAGTGTTATGGCATGAGACGTAGCTAAACAGATTCTACTTGAGACAGTCCTGTTACAGTAACTAAAACCTGGAACCAAAAGGCCTTTCAAT
>NC_055958.1:40741983-40786983 GCF_018492685.1 Alosa sapidissima | reverse complement strand
AGTATTGCTTTTTTCAGGCTATGTTTTCGATGGTCATCCCTTGTCAGTCAATAGTGAAAGTAAATAACTATGTAGAACTGTTTTGTCGTTGACTATGTGACCACGGTGAAGTTAGTTTCACTTTCCCTGTGAGTTCAAATAATAGACAAGTGCAGATGCGTGTAGCCAATACTCAGCTATTCACAAATAGGTTTTAATAAAGCGAGGTTTAATGAAATTCCTGTTCCATACGGTCTCGCGTGCAAGCAGATTCCTTCAAATGCGCCGCTGACTATCAAAATACCAATGTGCTGTTTGAAGTTGCGCTGCTTGCTGTTAAAGGGAATGACAGATGTCATTCTCATTGGTTTAAAGGATGTTACGCCCAAAACACACCCATGAGTAAGTAAGTATAAGTATATATACTCTTTTGATCCCGTGACGGAAATTTGGTCTCTGCATTTATCCCAATCTGTGAATTAGTGAAACAGTCAGCAAACAATGAACACACAGTGAGGTGAAGTACACACTAATCCCGACGCAGTGAGCTGCCTGCTACAGCGGCGCTCGGGGAGCAGTGAGGGGTTAGGTGCCTTGCTCAAGGGCACTTCAGCCCAAAATTATCACAGGATGAACAAGAACAAATTGGAGCTGACATTACACTAGAGGAAATTAAAGAGGCTATTCAGAAACTGCAGAGCGGAAAATCTCCAGGGGAAGATGGCCTTCTGGCTGATTTTTATAAGGCCTTTTCAGATCTTCTGGCCCCAAGACTACTGAAAGTTTACAATAATGCCTTATTGAGATGGTGTCTTCCAGATAGTATGCAGACGGCTATAATAACTCTAATTCATAAAAAGGATAGGGATCCACAACTGTGTGGCAATTATCGCCCAGTGTCACTATTTAATGTTGATGCTAAGCTACTCGCTAAAATCTTAGCTACTAGATTGGAAGGGTTATTGACAAAACCTATCCACCCTGATCAAGTAGGTTTTATTAAGAATAGGACATCATCTGACAATCTTCGCAGGCTTCTTCATCTTATGTGGCAAGCTGGAAGATAATCAGATGTAACTGTAGCTCTTTCACTGGATGCAGAGAAAGCATTCGACAGGGTGGAGTTTGCATACTTGTTTCAGACGTTGGGGAAATTTGGGATGGGAACTGCTTTCATTAATTGGGTTAGGTTACTATATCACAATCCCAAGGCATCTGTTGTAACAAATGGCAGACAGTCTACTGCATTTCAGCTTTATAGAGGGACACGGCAGGGATGCCCCTTATCCCCCCTGTTATTTGCCCTGGCCCTGGAACCACTGGCTATTGCCATTAGACAAAATAACACTATAGTTGGTATTAAGACTGGGGGTAAAGAACACAAATTGCTTTTGTATGCAGATGATATTTTGCTACTGTGCAGACGCCCATCAACCACAGTATCCCATATTCTCACCTTGATCGACTCTTTTTCACTTGTGTCTGGATACAAAATCAACTGGTCGAAGTCTGAGGCCATGCCCCTGTTAGATTTTAGTGGTTTTCTGTATGTCATTCTTTTGGTTCTTTGTTTAATACTGTGGGGACAGGATATTTATTGTAAGCAGACAGAATGTTGTCACCTTACAATAGCAAATGGTGTACCTAACTAATTGTCCCCCCCCCCCCCTCCAATTTGACCCCAGAAGTGAATGTTTATTCTGGTATTATAATTATCCAGGAGTTTCCCAGATCTTTGCTTCAGTTCGTTACCTTGGCTTCACCTTGCAACACTGTGCTGTGCTATGTGTACAACAGGGTTACCAGAACTCTGTTGTTACATCCAGAATAAAGAACTATTCTTTCGCAAGCCAGCCTCAAGTTTGACCTGCTCTTAACTACACTGGAATCTACTCGGTCAACTGTGTCTCCATTTGGAATTAAGGAGACAATTTTTAATAGCATTCTTCACCCCTATCCAAGGTCTGTCCCCCCAGTGTTAGAAAGGGTTGGCAGTTTTCATGGCAGCCTTCAGGCCTGACATACTTGGGCATAAAAATCATCCCACAATTGAATAACATTATGGACGTCAACCTCCTCCCCCTGATTCAAAAAATAGAACTTATACTCCAAAACTGGACTAAATTAGGCTTATCACTTCTAGGTAAGGTCAAAATTTTGAAGATGGTAATAGTTCCCAAAATTAATTACATAAGTAATATGCTACCATTAAACTTCCCACGCACTACATTAGTAAAATATAATAAAGCGGTTTGTGGTTTTCTGTGGGCAGGCAAAAAAAGAGATGTAAATCAAACACAACTTTATGCGGCTCCAGAAGATGGTGGCCTAGGGCTGCCCCATATAGCCTGGTATCACTATGCTTTTTGTCTAAAACAGTTATCCAAGATATACATCACTGCTGATATAGCTCCAGCTTGGGTGTCTATTGAAGGGGCCCTTATCTATCCATACCCGGTACAGGCCTTTATTACACAAACTAGTGGCAAGATCCCTCATGATAATCCAATACTGGCATTTTCACAGGAGACTTGGCAAGCCTCACATAAAATCCTGAGCTTACAGTGGGCATCGCTTTCAAATGACCACTTCATTCGCGCATTACGCGGCGTGAAGCTGCGAGAAGCTTTAGTACCACTTTCAGCCACTGTGCGTCGCTCTGCCACTGTGCGTCGCTCTGCCTGCCGTCCCTTACATAATTGTTGCCGAGAGTAATCCCAGCCTACGAATTGAATAACAAAATAAATCATGCATAATTAAACATTACCTCGATTTAGGCTACTTGGGTATGGCTTAAGGCTTGACTACACGAAAATCGAAATCGAAATTTGCTGTCTACATTATTGTCAGTGTTGGGGTTAACGCAACTATGCAAATCAAAACAGTGGTGTGATAATTGAGCCAGTAGAGAAATAACTGTTCAGAATTAATCTGTAGCCTTGGGTAGGCTTCTGCAGAAAACAATGTTGTTGCCGATTTAATACTATCTGGCGACGTTTTTAACAGGCTACGCAATAGAGGCTTAGACAACTATGACCCACGTTTTGGTTTCGTAAATTAATTTGCCCTACTTCTTGACTGCAATGTAGTCAATTGACTGCTTGACATGTCATTTTTATTTTTCTGTACGATAAACAATTACATCTGCTTTATGCCGCAGAATTACATTCATATTTGGCTGACTGCAGACGCGCCACTTCCCTCCCCATATTCCAATATTAAGATAGTATAAAGTGCTTTTTGTATAGGCTACTATCATTAAAAAAATAGTTAAAACGAATAGCTATTTGCAATTTGAGTAATATCATTCAGCAAAACACGAGAGCCTGAAGTTTAACGGGGTAGACAAGGGAAACGTCGGGTGGATCGTAATGCCAATTATGCTGATTGAACAGAAAAGTTGCTGAGAAAGGTGTCTTTATGATTAAGTTCAGTTTCACAGCGCAGACGCATAGACATTGAATGAGCGCTGACGTTACGCCACAATTGTAGGCTATGCATCTTTATTTAATCACACACAATTAAGGAATATTTCCTAATCTGGAAAAGGTTACGTCTTTTCCGGCCACCGGTTCATTAATAGTCTACCATTCATTTGTGCCGCAAATGATCAGACGTGTGACAGAAGCATGGGCATAGCCTGTAACTTCGCTGATCCGCGGATAGCAATCTCATCGGAGAGGAGGCCCTAACGCTGCAGATAACAGACAGAGAAAGGCACAGAACACAGTTGCATGTACAGTGTAGCCATGGGTCTGGTGAACATAGCCTACCGAATACAGATGGCTACAAGCTCACGCTTTGCCTGGTCTAGACTAGAAGCTTATGTTTCTAAGAATGCACGTAGCGCTCCAGAATCTTTGGTAGCAACCCCCCGGGTAAAACAAACGTGTTTGTCAGAGAGAAAAAAAAAACTGATCATAAAATGTATCGTAAAAAGGAACGATGGTGTTGTAGAAATGTAGCGGAGTAAAAGTACAGATAATTGCTGTAAAGTGTAACGAAGTAAAAGTCAAAAGTATGCACTATAAATTTTACTTAAGTAAAGTACAAATACGTGGAAAATGTACTTAAGTACAGTAACGAAGTATTTGTACTTCGTTACATTCCACCACTGGACGATTGAAACGCGGGAATTCCAAACACCTCTCTTCCGATGATGACTGACAGGTGACAGGTCGGAGAATGCGTGCGCTACACAAGTAGTGTGAAGGACGGAAGATGATTAATAACTGAATAAAAAGGCCTAGCCTAAATGAATAAAGAGTAAGGCAAAACAAATAGCTTAGTAGCCTAATGAAACATAGGCCTATGGATTGATGCAGTAGCCTACCTTTGCAACATTATTAAATTAATCTGTCACCATATCCCTAGGCTACGTTTGCAAAGAGGAGAACATTTTAATTTGATTCACAATGAAACGTTACATTTCATTTCCATGTTAACAATGAGTAGTTTGTGTTGTTGTTGGTGGCGTTATTGCATCCCTTTTATGAATGCAAAATTGTTCCCTCGCAATTGGAAGCTCCTGTTGCGCATAGGCTATTTCAAAACATCGCAACGTAAAATGCCACAAAAAAGCTGTTTATGAATAGGTCTTAGTGAGTTAGGAGTCCTCTCGACTTAAGCTGTCCCAGACTTAGGTGCTACTTTTAGGTCTAAAATGCTTCGTGAATTACTTTTTGTGAAAAAATTAGGAGTCCTAAAGTTAGGAGTGACACGCCCATTATTTTTAGGAGTTGCTCCTAAATTCGCCAGTTAGGAGCTACTTTTAGCCTTAAAATTCTTTGTGAATATGGCCCCTGAATAAAAAGGCCTAGCCTAAATGAATCAAGGCAAAACAAATAGCCTAGTAGCCCAATGAAACATACGGATTGATGTAGTATCTTGTAACGTTATTAAATTATTCTGTTACTATGCCTACGTTTGCAAAAGAGAACATTTTAATTTGATTCACAATAATGTTACATTTAATTTACATGTTGACAATGATTAGCCTAGTTTTGTTTGTTGTTGGCGGCGTTATTGCATGTTAGTTATGCCTACAATGCAAAATTGCTTCCTCGGGATTGGAAGCTCCTGTAGCTGCATAGGATTTCAAAACCGCAGGTTTGTGAATAGGTCTGTGAGTAAGGAGTCCTCTTGACTTCTTTTAAGCTGTCAGAGGTGGGAAGGTGTGATTTTTTGGGGGAAGGGCCGGATTAACTGGGCACAAATGTCTGATGGCCCCCCTTCCCCCCAGCCAACGTGAATCGGGTGGTTAGTTAATAGGCCTATCGTGAAGATTTTTCCTGCCATCTAAGGCACGAGCGCATCTGTGAGGCCAAGCCTCACCAAGTAGCTCGTTTGTTTACAACTAACATTCCATTTAATTAAACTGCTTTATAGGCTATGCCGAAATAGTTTTCAACATTTTGAATATTAGTGTCGGGTGAATTGAAATGTTCTCAAAGTAGCCTTATGGCTGAAAGCTGCTTGGGACACCCCCCCAACCCCCCCCCCCCCGTTGTCAAGCAATATAACCATACAAACGCGCTAAGGAGTAATTTTGGCTTTGTCAGAACCAAAGAGCTGTGGACGGCACGGCACGGTATGCCCAATGAAAATAAATTAACGCAACGCAACACAACACAACACAGACCCCGCTTCTCTCGCGTCAGTCACTGACATGAACGAAACACAGAACCCGCTTCTCTCACGGCAGTCACTGACAGTAACCTAGAATAAATAAATTTGCTTATTTCACAGAAAAATATAAATAGCCAGTCTACAGTGCAGAGTTGGTAAGTTATGGTAGGCCAACTTGCAGTGAACATACAAAGAGGGGAAATTATTTCTCTTGCAGCTGAGTAGCCTCAGGTGCGCACGTAGACATACTGTAAGGCCGAACATGCAAGCGCCAATGAATCGTGCTCTCACGGCAATCGCGCCGTTAAACTTAAATAGGTTAACATCAATGCAATGTGAACGTCTGGGATTGGGGAGAGCACTAAATGCTCTACTGAATAAGCACGAAGTCAAACCTTTAAATGAAAAACACTCTTTAATAATCCAAAAAAATAAACCGCTAATGAAGTAAACTTGTGACCATCAAAAATCGTTTATTGCTCGTAACTCCGTGATACCAGGACGTAACAGGAAGGCATTTGGCTGAGCAACGGAGGTTAATATGCTCCATGTTTTGTCCAAATGATGACTGTCTATCATCGTTGCACTCGGAGAAAACCGGAATGTTTCATTCGTCCCCGTTTCAATCGTCCCGGTTGTACCTACTCAAAACGCAGATAGAACCTTATTATTCTAAGGTAGCGAAGTAGCGTTCAGCATGATTCATGCCCAATTAATTCCCCCGGTTAAAGTGTTCGCCTTTGTAGTTTGGTTTCGTGATAGCCTATGATAAACGGCTTATGGCCAAATATGTGAAAACGTTAAAATACAGTAGGCGATAAACCCGGAAAAAGTTGACAGTGATTTTTTCATAATCACTTTGGAGGGTCATAGAAAAATGTATTGCTGGCGAGGGAGGGTCACGTCTTTTTGGACTAATGCTCCCCAAACTCCTCCGGTAGCCCCTTAAATAAATAACGAACAGTCCCTAATGAAGTAAACTTGTGACCATCAAAAATCGTTTATCGCCTGTAGGCCTAACTCCGTGATAACAGGACGTAACAGGAAGGCATTTGGCTGAGCAACAGAGGTTAATACTCTATATTTTGTCCAAATGATGTCTGTCTATCATCGTTGCACTCGGAGAAAACCAGAATGTTTAATTTGTCCTGCGTCTCTACGGCTGCAAACGGGATTCACTCACAGTTAACCAAATATTTCTTTATTAGGGCAGGCATATTTCTGGCTATTACATTATTTCTAAATCAGTCTGCTAAAGTCTGTAGTGAAGTCTGTGTAGGGTTTTCCAGGCTCCATTTCTTTTTACGAGACACCCTGCTCACTTGAGCCATCTACCGGTTGTTTGGGTTGTTGCAGAGTCTCACTGGAAAAATACAAATTAAAGTCGCGTGATACCGCGTGATCCCACGCGCGAACCGCGAGTGAAGCTGGCCAATTCGAAGCACTGCCCACTGTATATCCAAATTTTACTTGTCAAACTTCACTATGGCACAATAAATGTCTCAAGATAGGCAAAAGGACATTTTCTTGGCCTGACTGGGTCAAGCTAGGCATTGTTTACATTGGGGATTTATTTGAGGGAGACACTTTCTTTTCTTTTGAACAGTTAAGAGCAAAATATGAACTTTTAAATAAGGACTTTTGGAAATACTTACAGTTAAGAAGCTGTATTCTGTCACATCTCAGACTATCACCACTTGCACCAGCTACTGAATTACAGACCAGATTGGAACAAGAAAAGTTTTTTTAATGAAAGCATCAGGTTTTTACAGTATTTTAATTAATTTTGGGGGCTTAAAAAGATGCTGGGAGAGGGATATGGGAGAGAGTATACCAGATGAAGCGTGGGAACAAGTAATCAAGTCATGGTACAAAGTTTCAAGAAAAAAGCAGACACGGTTGATACGTTATAACATTTTTAATAGGATTTATTGGACCCCGTCAAAAATGGCACGGTTAGGACTTAGAAGCTCAGACGTGTGTTGGAGGTGCAACACTGAGTGCAGCACTCTTTTACATATGTTATACTCTTGCCCCATAATAGACCCCCTATGGTCTGAGATAATGTCTTTTATCAACAAGTTGCTGACCACTGCTCTGGTACGCCAACCATTACTCTGTCTCTTGGGTGTGGTACCACAGGGGAGCGGGTTAAATGCCCATCAATCCTCATGGTGCCGAACAGCTGTAATAGTTGGATGCAGGATAATATTACGCCATTGGAAAACACAAGTAGCTATATCAATGGTGGAATGGTTTAATGAGATGTTCAAGATTGCCTCTTATGAGAGGGTGAGCTATAGAATGATAGATAAGGAGGACATCTATATGAAAATTTGGGGGCCTTATTTAGATATAATACAGTAAACTCGTGGTTTGTTTTTCTGTTTATTTTTATCTCTTTTTCCCCTTTTGTTTATGAGGATGTTCTAACATTCAGTGATGTACAAATGTGTATAGTTACACACACTTTTTTATATACTGTATAGTGTATAGCTTTGTTAGTCAGTATCTGCCTGTAGTCATCCTTGTTCACTTGTGGATGTTCAGTGTTTGTCTTTGTCTCATGTATTTGTAAAAATAAAAAGTGAATTACAAAAAAAAAAAAAATGATTAGAAACGTTACACCTCTGACCAACCGTTTCTGATCACCAAAATTGACCCCTAAATTCTTGTGCCTAAACGATTGTATTCTTCCCAGTTCTTGTATTGGTATGCATTTCGCATCTGTCTGTCTAATGTGATTTGCATGCCTAGTTTTGTCATATCCAGGCTTGGAATTTCACCATTTTAGGGGCTAGGCCTTGTTTTGTCATATCATTGCCTGATGGTTTTCTCTTAAAGAGTTCTCTGTGTGAATGGGGGTTAACAAGGCATGTCTGATGATGCTACACTTCAACCCAACAGGGCTTCAACTCAACACACTACGCAGGCTACGCTTCAACCCAACAGGGTTTTCATTCCCTACGCAGGCTACACTTCAACCCAACAGGGTTTTCATTCACTGCGCAGGCTACTGTACACTTCAACCCAACAGGGTTTCAACCCAACAGGGTTTTCATTCACTGCGCAGGCTACACTTCAACCTAACAGGGTTTTCATTCACTGCACAGGCTACACTTCAACCCAACAGGGTTTTCATTCACTGCGCAGGCTACGCTTCAACCCAACAGGGTTTTCAGAATTGTGTATATATATATACACACATGCAACTACGCTGAACTGAAATAATATCTACCCTCATACATTATCTGTCACTGCAGCACTGTTTCTACCCCCTGAACATACACACATCCACCTGCACACACACACAGACACACAAACACACATCCATCCGCACACACACACAAACAGACACAAACACACATACACACGCACACACACGCACAACCACCTGTGCACACACACACACACCCGCACACAAATACACACATTAAAACGCCCAGTTGCACACACACACACACACACACACACTAAAACACCCAGCTGCACACAGACACACACACACACACACACACTGTCGTGGCAGATATTCAGACTCGGGCCAGAAATTAAGTCCAAACATCTTGCCTACAACGTAACAAAAATACACCATTATAAGTGCTGAAGTCAAAAACTTCTCCCAAAAAGAAGGCGCAAAAGTCCGGCAGAGTTCCGTGCAAAAATTCCTTTAATGACTACATAACGCAAAGCCTGAGTGGATCGCACGATCGCACTCCCGAACAACTCTTACTTATACCCCTCCAAAATGCTGACACACTACCCCGAACAAACTTTTCACCTTAAGTTTATGGAAAGTTCAGGGGTGTACAGTATAGAGTGATCACAGGTCATACATACATTGTGCATGGGTTAAATATCATTCGCCCCCCTGCACTCTCCTACCGGTTGTTATGAGTAGAGCTCGCCCTGTGTACGCGTTATCTTGCAGCTTCAAGGCCGACTTTGGTTTCTTCAAAAGGCCCAGGCTAAGGCAGCATGAGACACAGTGCAACAAAATGAGACACAGGGCAGCAAACAGAGACATAGGGATACAGCACGCATGTAGGGGGAATGCTGGTAGAATAGCTTCAGTATGTTAATAGTATTACTTAAACTTGTTATTTAAAATGTTATAAGAGTATTATGGTTAGGAATAACTTCAGTGTATTACTTGATTATGATTAAGGTTATATGAATACATGCTTTACAGTTTCAAACTCGTTCTCTCATCATGATGTCTACAACCCATAGGATAATTTTATACAACACACACACCAGGGTTCTTGCAGGTTTCAGTAAGTCAAATTTAAGACCTTTTTAAGACATTTTAAGACCATAAAGATTGAAATTTAAGACCTACACGACGCATTACCAAAAAATATTCAAATCAAAGAAATTCTGAAAAAATCATTGAAAAGTCGTTGAAAAAGCATTAATTTAATTTACAGATAAAGCAATCAAACTAGTAACCTTCCACACCCAACGTCTACAACCCAACTGATTTTTACATTGCTCACTTGTAATATACTGAAGGAAAAATATCCTCACGTACCAAATGCCCTAAACCTTAAGCCCAAAATGAAAATAATCTAAAACAAACTAGCCCTCAAATAGAATAGATTTCATCAACGAAGTCAAAAATGAGACTGGAGTTGAAACTGGGTGTGAAAGTATGTTTTGGTTGGACACTGCACTTGTGTGCGTGTGTGTGTTTGCATTAGAATGTGTGTGGGTGGGGTATGTGTATGAGCCTTGTCAAAGACGTTGTTAGGCTTACAGTATTTTGGGGGAGCTGAAACCACCCAAAGATGATCAAAAGCCCTCCTAAAAATATATAGTATTAATATGCGTCCAAATTCACTTCCATTATTCTCTGTTGAATTGCTCACGGAGTACTTATCTCGCACAAGTCGCACAGATGTCACTTGAAAGAGCGAAACCGGAGCTTTAAAATGATGTTAGTGGCTTGTGCTGATAAACAGTTTGCATTTTGCGGCTAGCTTATGTTTCTCTGCATGCTCTGGCTTGTGACTCCAGCGCCTTCACACCCAGAGTCCCTAACTGAATAGTTTTTTTGCAAAGTTTGCAGCGAGCCTCGTACCTGGAGCTGGGTACCACTTGTAACCAACAGCAGACATCACTGTGATCTAGCCAGTGTTGCCACAGTTACCTTGGAAAAGTAATCTGATTACTCCTTTAAAAAGTAACTTAGTTACTTTTAAAATCAAGTAATCAGTAAAGTAACTAAGTTAGATTACAAGTTACTTTATTAGTTACTTTCAGCAGCTGCTGACAACACCCCCACCGCCTCAACATAAAAATGATAACTGGTTTTGCCAATACTCACTTTATTGGAAATGCATTTTAACAGTAATGTCAACAATGTATAGCAAACATCCCAACCTGAAAAAAAGTAATTTTTGGGAGGTAGCCCTTTAGCCTAATTAGATACTGAAATTCAGATGTTTGTGCAATAATGTCTAGTCAGTACACCAAATAAGGAAGGCCTATTGATAAAAATTGTGATGATTAAAATATGTAGATTTTGGTAGTTAGGGCTTTTCATTTTCAAAAAGAGAACAAACGGGAGAGCGCGGTGTTTGCAAAGAAAAGGCTTTTCATGTAGCCTTGGCAACTAGCCATCTAGTATAGGCCTGAATAATAGCAAATTAAATGACACTTGTTAAACTCACTTCAACAAGTCTTTTGCAGCCATGGGCAATGCTACAATTGGCATGGGCAATCCTACAATTATGTTTTACTCTTATGAGACAAGGGTACACTTTCGTGTAGTCTGATGTGAAATGGGTCTTAAATGTTCCTTTTTGGGGGCCACTGACTCTGCTCTCTGTCTTGGATGCGCTTCAGGCACACACGCACCACCCCTTTCTCTCTCCCTCTCCGTCGTGTGCGCGCTAAACTCAGATGCACACGCGATTAGAATTCCCGGTCTGGCTTGTGCGCTCTTGTTCATTCTAGATTCCGGGAGATGTTATCTAATTTGCGGGCGTCAGGAAGCCGCTATCGGGAGACTCCCAGAACTTCGGGAGACTTGGGATGTCTAGCTAGACAGCACTTTGTCACCAGCACAGAGTGTACAACGTACCTTAATGTTATCCTGTTTAGCGGACACAAACTCAAAATAATGACTGTAGCCTATAGCTAAAATGCGCATCTCTCTCCTCCCTCTATTGTTGTTTATGTTTGTGTTGCTGCGTGGTATTACACGTGAGTCATCATGCTGAAAACGTGAGTGTTAATCCCCGAGACAAGAAAAAAGCAAAGAATATATCTTTTACTAAGGTAAATGACAAAAATAGTAGGCCTAACGCACAGTGACTTGGATAAGTAACTTGAATCTGATTGCTAGAAATAGTAGCGTGTTAGACTCGTTACCAAAAAAAAAAAATGATCAAAATAGAGTAACGCGTTACTGGCATCACTGGATCTAGCCATGTCTCGTTGAAAGTAGGCCTACACTTTCCCATTTTCCACATGTAGCCAAACTTTAACAAATTCTGAGGAGACGCAGGCGTATTTTGCGGGCAGGTATTGCATTTATCACGGGATTTGTAGATTTATCACTGCGTAGGCTAGGTACCAACACCAATATCCCCCAGAAAGAACTACAACACACTGAACCAATGTTCTGAACATTCTGCTGGTTTTGTTACAATGGTAACAAAGACGCTAGAGCTCTGCTTTGCAAGCTACGACTCAATACTTTTTTGCTACTTTGTAATAACTTTCTGCGGCCAGCGTTTCTGGAAATGAACAATGGTAAAATATTTTTAGACCTGACTAAATGAATTTTAAGACCTCGGAATGAAAATCTGGCCGTTTTTAAGACGTTTTAAGGCCTTAAATTTAAAGTTCTGAATTTTAGGCTTTTTAAAACTTTTTAAGACCCCGCGGGAACCCTGACACACACACACACACACACACACACTCTCCTGTGCTGGTGCTGTATAATCCTTGTGTGTTGTTGCTGCTATCTGACAAGTGTGATAAAGCACAACACCTGTCACCTGTCAGCAACATGTGTGTGTGTGTTTGTGTGTGTGTGTGTGTGTCTGCTAGAGTGTGTTTGTGTGTGACATGCTGTGTGTGTGTGACATGCTGTGTGTGTGTGTGTGTGTGTGTGTGTATGTGTGTGTTTTTATGACTTGCGTGTGTGTGTGTGTGTGTGTGTGTATGACATGCTGTGAGTGTGTGTTGGTGTGCATCCATGGTGTGCATCCATGTGTGCATTTAACAAGTGACAATCATGTGTGTATGCATGCATTTATACATCTGTTTTGTGTGTGTGTGAGTGTGTCTGACAGTGTGATGAAAAATGTGCATGATGAATGCACAAAAAAAAAAGGCATGTTGCTTTTTGGTTGTCTAAAACACACACACAGGTATTTCAACGTCAGTGAGACCGGTCTACCCCTCCTGTGGTTAACAGAATGGAGAGCAGAGCCTCCCCTTAATCACACACATTCATCAGAGTGTGTGTGTGTGTGTGTGTGTATGTATAGTTAGGTGAAAAATGCTTTGGTTAAGCCAAGCTCTACGTCTGTGTGTGTGTGTGTGTGTGCACGGCATGTCACCTCATAAATATTGCAAGGCTTATGAGACACACACAGCAACCCAGGCCCACTGACAGACAAACCTGGGCTAGCATTCGTCGGAGTTAAACACACAAACCTGGGTTAGCATTCGTCGGAGTTAAACACACAAACCTGGGCAAGCATTCATCAGAGTTTTTTTTGCACATATTTTAGGGAACCAGTGAACACAAACACACTCTTAGGTGGATCTCACGTTACAACAGACCACCGCATCATTCACAACATTGTGTGTGTGTGTGTGTGAGAGAGAGAGAGAGAGAGAGTTGTAGGTGACACCTGTCCTTGTGTTATTTGTGTCTATGCCTGTGTTTATTGTTTCTACATAAGAGTAACATGACACTGTCATAACCCTGACACTAACCCTAACTTGTCATGACAAAAGTTGAATGACACTTGAGAAAAGCGAGTGACAGAAGCATTATGTCATAAATGACTTGTTTATAATTTTTATGACACGTTCATGACAGCGTCATGCCACTCTTACATAGATACTTTCAAGTAGAGTGTAACCGTTTAGTTTATTTCTTAGCACACACACACACACACACACACATGTGTGTGCTAGTGTAGTCATTTTATAATATCCACAGACACTTGATATTACACACACACACACACACGTGCTGATGCAGAGGAATGGGTGATTGATCTGAAGTGAGGGTTACAGTGACACCACAAATACACAGGACCAATCTGATCAATGCCCTAACACAGCATCAGTGTTACTATAGAAACCTATGTGGCATCACCCTGAGGCCAAGAGCAGGAAAATTGATCACTTCAAATCAACATGATTGATTTCCGTAGCTGGGTTGAGACCGTCCAGCCTACAGCCATTTATCAAATTAATCTTAATTTCTTTCATGTTAACCTGATGAAATTGTGTGTGTGTGTGTGTGTGTGCGTGTGTGCGTGCGTGTGTGAGTGTGTGTATGTGTGTATGTGTGTGTATGTGTGTGTGTGTGCGTGTTCGTGTGTGTGTCTGTGTGGGTGCTCATGGTGGCCCATTTCACCCAGACATGGGGTCATTTCTCATGTTAAATAGTCCTGTCTGTGCTAGGTGGTGACATTGGACACCCAGACACGGGGTCATTTCTCATGTTAAATAGTCCTGTCTGTGCTAGGTGGTGACATTGGACACTGATGACCCCTAACACCCTTCTTTAATTATCTCCCCCCTCCCGTTCTGTGATTGGTTCCTTCATTGAGGTGAAAACGAAGTCCATAGAATCCAGGCTGCCTAGCAGCGTGAATAAAATCGCGCGCGTAAGGCAGCATGGGAAAACCTCCACTGTGTCAATTCTATTCTATTCAATTCAATTCAATTCAAGTGAGCTTTATTAGCATGACAAATACTTTTGCATTGTCAAAGTAAAACATTTAAACGTACATTTACATAGATAATGCTCAAAGTAGAACATTTAAACGGACGTTTACATAGATAATGATCGTGGCAATTATGTCAAATAGATATGCATCCAAGATTAACAAACAAACTGGTGAATGTGTGTGTGTGTGTGTGTGTGTGTGTGTGTGTGTGTGTGTGTGTGGTGTGTGTGTGCGTGCGTGCGTGGTGTGTGTGTGTGTGTGTGTGTGGTGTGTTCTTGCACAGTGTTATTCACAGTGAGGTGAAATAATTCTTAGAGATTCTTAGTTCTACCAGAAAGACTCAGTAGACAGAATAGAATCAGTTAACAATTTAATTAGTAAAGGAACGGCTTGGATGCAAGCATGATAGAGTCCTGAATAGGTAACAGTCTTTGGCGTAGGCCCCGTCTCGGATCCGTCCAGCGATGAGAGGATCTCGTCTCCTGCCGATGGATGAAGGCAGGGGCGGGGAGCCTACCCCCAAAAGGATGAGTGATGCCCGCCAGGGCGGTGACTCAGTAATCTGGTTCTGAGAGGAGCAGAGACATTAGTATACATACAAGATGAATTAAACAGCATGACTGGGCCTGGGTGAAGACGTTGTGCCAGGACGCCGACAGAATTTTAAAGTAGCTAGGTGTTAACCATAAACCTAGGGTTGTAGTGGGGCCCGCAGCATGCTTTCGCTTTAGTGGGATTTAGAAGCTTGACGAGCTGGGCAACCAGCGTCTAGGGCAACCTAGACCAATGCGGCGGCCGGGCAACCGGCGTCCAGGGCAACCTGGACCATAAGCACTTCACGATCTGGGCGCCCAGTGTCTAGCAAGCTAGTACATCGTGACGAGCCAGGCCACTGGCATCCAGAGCAACCTGGACTTTAGTGCTTATGCGAGCTGGGCAACCAGCGTCTAGGGCAACCTAGACCACGAGATGTGCCGGGCTACCGGCGTCCAAGGCAACCTGGACCATTAGCTGGGCAACCAGCGTCTAGGGCAACCTAGACCAACGTGACGGCCGGGCGACCGGCATCCAGGGCAACCTGGACCGAACTGGGCAACCAGCGTCTAGGGCAACCTAGACGAGCATCACGAGCCGGGCAACCGGCGTACGACGCGACCTGAACCATGAGCTGGGCAACCAGCGTCTAGGGCAACCTAGACAGACATGACGGCCGGGCAACCGGCATCCAGGGCCACCTGGACCAAACTGGGCAACCAGCGTCTAGGGCAACCTAGACGAGAGTCATGAGCAAGGCAAACGGCGTCCAAGGCAACCTGGACAGTGAGCTGGGCAACCAGCGTCTAGGGCAACCTAGACGAGCGTCACGAGCCGGGCAACCGGCGTACGGTGCGACCTGAACCATGAGCTGGTCAACCAGCGTCTAGGGCAACCTAGACCGATGTGATGGCTGGGCGACAGGCATCCAGGGCAACCTGGACCAAACTGGGCAACCAGTGTCTAGGGCTACCTAGACGTGCATCACGAGCCGGGCGACCGGCGAGAAGTGACCTGAACCATAAGCGTCGAACGAGCTGGGCAACCAGTGAAAAGGGCAACATGCCCATGGCTGAGACTAAATCACCACAAGCTACCGGCATTCTGGGCCCCAATATGTTTCAGCGATTAGTGCAAGGCGAATGCCAGAATTTAACCACCGCCACCAGGATTTGTGAAGGTAAAATGAGGTACCTGAGTTAACATGGGAGAGCAACTTCTGAGCATCGAAAAATGTCAAGAGGAGTTAGTTTGATGCATCCTGATGGATGACGTGGATAGCCCTTTTTGGCCGGCAGTCTTGGCTGCGTCGATGCGGAATGAGTGAGAGGTGAACCTCTTTGAAGAGAGGTTACATTTAAGCAGCACGTTAGCTAGATGGCTGCTGAAAATCAGGTAAAGTGTGAGCCGTAGTTTAAGGTAGTGAACGGGGACCAAGGAAGCAAAACATGGTTAGGGTTAAAAGGTTAAACATAATGTACTCAGGATCAAGCAGGGGAATAGAGCTTGTGGTTGCAGATGCTTGGGACCGGAGCAATGAGTTAGTTGATATGGGTGCTTGAGTATATTTACATCGAAGTCATGTGGTTTAATATTTAGGATAGATAAGCATTATGACTAGTTTTGTAGAAGACCAGTGCTTGTGAAGCCAGATGTGTGTTCTGGTTCGATAGCTCACCTGCAGCGGCTAGAGTGAGATGAATGCATTGAGCTGCAGACCCAAGGCCAAGATGGATGCGTGTGCTACGCCTTAGCACCTGCTCTTGGAAAGCCCCCCAAAATAAGATGAGCAGCATCAGTAATGCGAGGGAAGCATGACCTTGCGAGGTAGACAAAGGACTTCAGGACAATTCATGCCTGTATGTGACAGGAGGAAGAACATACGTAACTGAAATATGACGAGACAACGAACAGATGAGTGCTGGGGTACCACCATGGTGCTTATGCATCCCAGAGTGCAAAGGAGCTCTGAGAATGACTTAACGCGAGCTCGCTATACCAGCTGCACCACTGTGGCAGGATAGTACAGTTTAGAACTGGCTGCTGGAGAGACAATGAGTAAAGGTAGCAATGAGGAGAGAATAAGCAATACATATCGCCCGACTGGATGCAGAAATTATATTAGTCATGCGCCAGCACTGGCCCCTGAGTGAGTGGAGGGGTGTGCATTCACGTGACATTCCATGTGGCCAGGACATTTTTAATCAAAGCGACTGAGAATGTACCCTGGGAATCCAGAGTTCTCACGGAAGCGTTTGCTCAGGGAGAGACTCAAGTCTGGCAAGGAGTATGATGCACGTAACTTTTGCCCCTTGCATCGCGGGGAACCAATATCTGTGTAGCTGGTATAACGGGCCTGAGGCGATCTAAACAGACGACAGACGTAGTGTCATCCAATTGCGTCGAAGTCCGGGATCAGGCAGTTAACATTGACCGTATAGCGGTATCCTGAACCATGAGCTGGGCAACCAGCGTCCAGGGCAACCTAGACAGACATGATGGCCGGGCAACCGGCATCCAGGGCCACCTGGACCAACTGGGCAACCTAGACGAGCGTCATGAGCCGGGCAACCGGCGACCAAGGCAACCTGGACAGTGAGCTGGGCAACCAGCATCTAGGGCAACCTAGACCAACGTGACGGCAAACAGGTTAAAGCTAAAACAATTCTCCCACAATGCCAGTGCAATTAAAAACAATTTAGAAGGTAGAGCACAATAACGAAAAGTGCATCAGTGAGTTTTACACAGACAAGAGTTAGTTCTAGACAGGTGATAAGTGCTGGGATTAGGAAGGCTATTTTTAAGCCGTGCTACAAGAGGAGATATCCTCGAAAGCGCTGGCCTTCGGGAGACGGAGGGATGACCCCCTCCAGTATGAACTGGAAACATGATCCACACGATTGCGTGATTCCGTGAACCGGCACTGCCATCCCTGTAAGAAAGTAGATGTTAGTGTGATATGTGGAACTGCTTCTCCATTGACGAACTGCATCCCCTCAATGGAAGAGGGGAGGCATGATGCACCTGCAGGGGTTAGCAAATTAAAGATTGGGAGGAGAATGTAAAAGGAACTTGCACGTCCTCCCTGGCGCGATCACTTCGGGTGAGCATATCTGCCAAAACAAAACAGCCCGGGCAAAATAGGAGAATGGAAATTAGAGTACACATTATGCAGAGGATCCTGCTAAAACGGCAATTCGAGTCAGCAATCAATGTGACTGATGGCGTGACTAGATGGGCTGAAATCACACAGAGACCCGTTGTGTCTAAAGAGAGTGCATGAAGGGCGCGGCGTTGGCCTGAAGGAGACTTGAGTCTGCCAGTGATGATGGACCGCTCCGTTTGACCTGCGAGAAGGGAGTGGTTAGACAGGCGACATGTAGCATCGTCATCGGTAAAACAACCAGCCAACGGCTACGTTGGTAGTCGTGATCAATGAACTTCCAGCATAGGCCACCACTTACACCACAACTAGCGAAATGTAAAATTGCCGACATAATCATGAACAGCCGGTAACCATTAACACCAATATATGGAGTGCTGAAGCGACCCACTGGTGGGCAGTGAGCAAAGTGAGGCCTGCCATAGAATTCCTAGGAACCCAATACACGATATGGAATCAGAAAATACATTTTAAACATACAAAAGACGCTAGAAGGATATGTTACATACACAAATGACACAGCTTCTTAATTAAAAGCTCAACCATGTGGGCATGAGCCCACACTGTGGTGTCAGCTCATGAACACTGACATAATACGGGCATTGAAAAGAAAACACCTATTATTGCCTAGATAATAGCTTGTGTGACATACTGGCAATTGATGACCATGGGCCGGCGTGCCGTCATTTTGGTTCGAGCTTTGGTGTAAGACCCCCCAAAATTGAGAACCCAGATAGCCGAGAACGTCGGGGACGTCACGGCATACCTGGGACATGACAGATCAGCGGTAGCTGAGAGTAGTTTGAGCAACGGCAAGTGCATGCAGAGAATCACCCGAGGAAGGCCGTGTAGACTTCCTACCTGAAGGTATGGGACGCAATCCCAGATGATTAAATGAATTGCAACGATGAACTGGCTTCCCGCAGCCATGCACAAGGAGTGATACCTGAACCGAAGGTCCAGCAGACGAGTAGCCTAGCCTAAAGCCTATGCAGCCCAACGAGCAGCGAGGCAAATTAAGAGGCTACACAAAAAGACAACTGGTTTGACGACGCTCAACCAAGGTAGACATCGAGATAACCACAGTGAGTGTAGAACATCAATTAAACAGGTCTTAATACAGGGTTGGGTTCAACGGCAGCGTGGTGCAGGCCAGCAATTTACAGCACAAATCGCAAGGATTATAATATCAGCAGGAATTATGTAAGGAGGCTTAAGTGAAAGTTAAACGTGTCAGACAAGTCAGTTTGTTTGCTGCCCGTCGAATATCGTTGGCAAGCAGGTTGCATGATTGTGGGTAGAGTGTAGCCCAGCTCGAGGAGCTTGGGAAGAGAGAGCACGATAACCTTACCAACCAGACACTGAAGCTTGAGAAATTGTTGCCGAAGACATGGGCCTGGAACAGAGTTGCGCGAGGACGGCGACCCGGCAGTAGGTTATCGTGAATTGAAGGCTGCAACAGCGTGAGCGTGACTGGCTCCGATATGCAGAGATTAGCGATGAAGCGACATGCAGTGGCCCTGACTGAAGGACGCACAGGTCTGAACAGCGCAGCAAACGAGCGCGGTAGGATTGTAACAAGTAACGCCACTGTGGGCAGAAGGGGCGAATGTAAAAATGCAGAGAGCCCAGGTCCACGCGGAAGCCTGAGCTAGGACGTCAAAGTCAGCATACTGAGAAGCAGAAGCAGTGTTAGGTGGTACATATTTAAAGAGCCCACTGAATTCCTATAGGCTAGCGCTGATTGAATGAGTGAATGATCAGATTGCAGGGCTTTCCCGAAAGTAGGCAAAGCTAAGATTGGCTCCGTGTAAGCATGGGAGGAGTAAGTTACACTACGAGTCTTCCTAGTAGAACTTTCGCTGAAGCTATCATTGAGGGAGTCAGACATATAACTTTCAATCTTCTGAATTCCATAGCCTTTGCCTCACTCTGACTCTCTGATCAGCCTGGCTCTCACCCCGTCTCCTCACCCTCATAAGCACGAGGACCAGGCTGACATCTTTCATTCCCTCCCTATCTCAGTTTTAATCGGACCAAGATTGAAAAAACACATACAACCTGCACCTCACTCAAATACTGCTAACCTGCTACCTGTGCCAAAATACCTCCTATCCCCTGTCACATCCCATAGCACGCCCACACCAATAACAAAAATGGCATTGCTGAATGTTAGATCTCTATCTAATAAGTCCTTTTTAATTAATGGCCTTATCTCCACACACAAATGAGACTTTCTTCTTTTAACTGAAACATGGCTGGATCACAATAGCTCTGAAATCACTCTCATTGAAACATCCCCGCCCAGCATCCAGACCTAGTGGAAGAGGAGGTGGACTAGCCACCCTTTTTAGATCCACCTTTGAATGTAAACAATCCTCTTTTGATGGATTCTCCTCTTTTGAACATCTTAGTATCGTCATCAAGGGCCCTCCTCACATCCTACTACTGACTATTTATAGACGCCCAAGCAGTCAGTCCGCATCTTCTTGGATGAACTCAGTGATCTCCTATCAGTCATCTGCACGGAATATGATTGTCTCATCGTAACTGGTGACTTTAATCTCCACTTTGACGTTCTGAGCAACAATTACACCAAAGACTTTATTACTTTACTTGACACCTTTGCTCTAACCCAGCATGTCACACAGCCGGCACATTACCCATGGCCATACTCTTGACCTAGTAATTACAAAAGGTCAAGATCTGGCTATTTCTGATCATTTCTTTTCTGTTTCTAGCCCTCTACCAATTCAAAATGGGCGCATGGTGACCAAGAGGCGCATGATTAACGCCAGTACCATCACCCAATTTGAGCAGGCTCTCATATCTTCTCCCACCCATCACCAAACAGTCATCCTGTACAGCAGCTGATCTACTTTACCATTTCAATGCTAAAGTGGCTTGTATTATTGACAACATTGCTCCCCTAAAGACTAAGGCGCCCACCAACAAAAGCAGGTCTCCCTGGCTACTCAACCCCTCTGTTAAAGTCCTTAAACAGGACTGTAGAAAGAAGGAGAGAAAATGGCCTAAACACAAACATCTATCTGACTACACTGACTATAAAGAAAAACTTTTTGCATACAATAGTGAGATCCGCAAGTCAAGACAATCCTTTTTTTCCAACATCATCAGTAAAAATATCAACAATCCCTGGGTACTATTCTCTACAGTTGAGAAACTGACAACTCCTCCCTCACAACTTCCATCTCACTTTCTCTCGATTAATGCATGTAACGAGTTCGCCTCTTTCTTTAAAGCCAAAATTGACCAAATCAGATCTAACATCTTACCCTATGCACTCACAACCCACGGGCTAGACTCACAACCTACACCGAAGGGTCCCAAGAGCACAATGTCCCAATTTCTTCCAGTAGACTTAGAAACTCTAAGTAAGACTGTAAATAAACTTAACTCCAGCACCTGCTGTCTTGATACCCTTCCCACTAACTTTTTTAAATCCGTCCTCCCCTTTATTGAATCAGATCTGCTCACAATTATAAATTCATCCTTGCAGTCTGGAGTATTCCCTAAAAAAGGTCCCTAAAAACCGCACTAGTAAAGCCCACATTAAAAAAGAGAACCCTTGACTCCTCTACTCATAACAACTATAGGCCAATTTCAAACTTGCCCTTTATTGGCAAAATAATTGAGAAAATAGTCTATGCCCAGCTTAATGACTTTTTAACATCTCATCATTGTCTCGACTGTTTTCAGTCAGGCTTTCGGGCTCATCACAGCACTGAGACGGCATTGATTAAAGTTTTAAATGATATACGCTTCAACCTGGACGCAGGCAAGGCATCAGTCCTAGTCTTTCTGGACCTCAGTGCTGCATTTGATACGGTAGATCACACCATACTTTTAAATAGATTAGAGCACTGGGTTGGGTTCTCAGGTGCTGTACTTAGCTGGCTCTGCTCTTACCTTAAAGACAGAAACTTTTTTGTCTCTATAGGCAACTGGACTTCTATCACTCCCCTGTGCTGCGGTGTCCCCCAGGGATCCATCCTGGGCCCTCTACTATTCAACCTCTATATGCCCCCCCTTGGAAAGGTCATACAAAAACACCAGATCTCCTACCACAGCTACGCAGATGACACCCAAGTCAAGTCAAGTCAAGTCAAGTTTATTTATATAGCACATTTCATACACAGAGGTCATTCAATGTGCTTTACATAAACAAAACCAAACAATAATAACAAATAAAAGCATAGAAGGGCAATATAGTCAAAGAATAGTTAAAAGGTAAAGATCATAATAAAAAGAAAACATAAAACACAAGGTAAAATCATTTAAAAATAAAGAATAATTAGTAAGCAAAAACAAAGGCAAAAGTAGTAAAAAAAAGTAATAAAAGACAAAGTAGAATAATTATCGAGGCAGATTCAGAATTTGTAACTCGGCACAGTTAGCAGAAAGCGTCTGAGAACAGTTTGGTCTTAAGTCTAGATTTAAAACTGGCTACAGTTGGGGCCTTTTTAATGTCATCCGAAAGTTGGTTCCACAGCTGAGCCGCATAGCTTCACCATGTTTAGTTCTAACTGTAGGTTTTACTAGCAGGTTTTTCACCTGGGACCTCAGAGGACGAGAAGGTGTGTACTGCTGAAGCATGTCTGACAAGTATTTAGGTCCTGCTCCATTTACTGATAAACAAGCAATAGTGCTTTAAAGTCAATTCTGTGACTTACTGGAAGCCAGTGCAAGGACTTAAGAATTGGAGTAATGTGGTCAGTTCTTTTAGTTTTTGTTAGAGTCCTAGCTGCTGCATTTTGTATCACCTGAAGCTGTTTAATAGTCTTTTTAGGAAGGCCTGTGAACAGTCCATTGCAGTAATCAACCCTGCTGGAGATAAATGCATGAATGAGTTTTTCTAAGTCATGTTTTGACATCAGCCCTCTGAGTTTGACAATATTTTTGAGGTGGTAAAAAGCTGATTTAGTTATCGCTTTCATGTGGCTGTTGAAATTTAGATCACTGTCAATTAATACACCAAGGTTTTTAACAGTATCCTTTGCCTTCAACCCTTTTGTGTCAAGGAGAGTGGCAACCCTAAGTCTTTCCTCATTTTTACCAAATATAATTACTTCAGTTTTTTCTTTGTTCAGCTGAAGAAAATTTTGAGACATCCAGGTGTTGATTTGTTCTATACACTGACACATAGATTCAAGAGGACCATAGTTGTTTGGTGATAGAGCTAAGTAAATTTGTGTGTCATCTGCATAGCTATGATATGAAATCAAATTATTTTGAATGATTTGTCCAAGTGGGAGCATATAGAGGTTGAATAATAGTGGTCCCAAGATCGACCCCTGGGGAACACCACAGGTCAAGGACGTTGGTGTTGAGGTACAGTTTCCGATGGCAACAAAGAAGCTCCTTTCTTGTAGATATGATTTTAGCCAGCTGATAACTATGCCTGTAAATCCAACCCAGTGTTCTAGTCTGTGTAGTAAAATATTGTGATCAACAGTGTCAAATGCTGCACTAAGGTCCAGTAGCACTAGGACTGATATTTTACCTGAATCTGTGTTGAGGCGTATGTCATTGGAAACTTTAATGAGAGCTGTTTCAGTGCTGTGATTTGCCCGAAAACCAGACTGAAAGTAATCAAAATACCCATTTGATGTTAGGAAGGTGGTTAATTGATTAAAGACTACTTTTTCAATAATTTTGCCATTAAAAGGTAGATTGGATATGGGCCTGTAATTGTTTAGCATGGAGGCATCCAGGTTATTCTTCTTGAGAAGTGCCTTTACAACAGCTGTTTTCAGTGACTTAGGAAAAGTGCCAGACAGCAATGATACATTTACAATTTGAAGGACATCCGCCGCTATAAGGTGAAAAACAGTTTTGAAGAAATTGGTAGGCAGAGTGTCTAAGACACATGTGGAAGGGCTGAGATTCTGTACCGTTTTTTCAAGTGTTTCGTAGTCTATCAAGCTGAACTCTGACATCAAGTTTAGTTTCCCTCTGTTTGTTGCTGGAAGTTCAGGTTGTTGAATTTGTAATTGAGCAGATATGTTGAGTCTGATTTTGTCAATTTTACCTTTAAAAAAAGATGAAAACTCATTGCATTTATTAGTTGAGAGAAGTTCAGGCGCTAATTGTGAGGGGGGATTTGTTAACTTATCAACAGTTGAAAATAGAATACGAGTGTTATTTGAACTTCTATTGATAATGTTAGAAAAGAAAGACTGTCTTGCTTTGCATATTTCAGAGTTATATGTGCGGAGCATCTCTTTATGGATTTCATAGTGGATCTGACGTTTGTATTTACGCCATTTTCTTTCAGTCTTCCTACACTCTCTTTTTAGAAGTTTAACTGCTGGATTTTGCCTCCATGGTGCTTTCTGTTTGTCCTTAACTTTCTTGAATTGTAATGGAGCAATGTCATCCATAATGTTTGCCATTTTTGCATTAAAGTGATCAAATAAGTCTTCAGAGTCTGACAGTTGACTTGACTTTAGTGAAAGTGCTTGCTCAAAGAGAGCACTTGTCTGATCATTTATGATTCTCCTTTTTACCATCATAGCTGTGTTTTGAGTGTGTGGGGACATAGACACATCAAAGAACGATCAGATAAGGCCAGGTCTTTAACAGCTGTAGAGACATCGAGACCCTTTGTGATAACAAGGTCGAGGGTATGGCCGAGAGAGTGTGTTGGCCCCTGTACATGCTGTGTTAGGGAGAAAGTATCGATTAGTGCAATGAATTCCTTGGCATAATTGTTTTCAGGATTATCCACATGCAAGTTTAGATCCCCTGATATAATAAGACAGTCATACTCTATGCAAACAACTGATAGCAGTTCACCTAGCTCTTCAAGAAAAACTTTAGCTGAATGTTTTGGAGGCCTGTAAATTGTCAGTAATAAAATCTGAGGAGAAGACTTAATGCATGCACACAGACATTCAAATGAAGTAAAGTCACCGAATGACGACTGATTGCACTGAAAAGACGTCTTGAAAATTGTGGCTATCCCCCCACCTCTTTTATTTGCTCTGGTAGCACTCAAAAAACTGAAGTTTGGGGGAGCTGATTCGATGAGAGTAGCAGCACTGTTTGCTTGATCTAACCATGTCTCAGTTAAAAGTAAAAAATCAAGGTTGTGTGTGCAAATTAGATCATGAATTAAGAATGATTTGTTTGAAAGAGATCTGATATTTAGGAGTGCTAGTTTTGTTAGTTTAAGTGTTGGGGGAATATGATCCATGGGGGAAATCTGAGGTTGATGTGGTACGGGTAGGAGATTGGACTGGTTTACCCTATAAGCTCGATGCATTTGTGTTCTATTTCTTGTCAATACAGGAATAGAGAATGTCATGGGCTTACTGGGTCCCGGCATGTTCTCAAAACTACTGTCAGTACCATTTATATTGCAGGGACCCTGAGAATATCATGCAATACAGTCATCATATAATTGTCCCCTGCTGCTGCCATCTGTATTTTCCACTGCACATTCCATGCTATATGCCGGCTGAGAAAATGAACTACACCCAGCTCTATCTCGCTCTCTCACCTAATGACATTAGCCCGCTTGAAACATTGCTTAGCTGCGTTAGTGATCTCAACAACTGGATGTGTCAGAATGTTCTCCATTTGAATAAAAACTGCAGTGATGGCCTCTAGGAATAAAGACACTAGGCATAACATCCTCATTTCTCAACACCATAACATCCTCATTTCTCAACACCAAAACATCCTCATTTCTCAACACCAAAACATCCTCATTTCTCAACACCATAACATCTCCTCATTTCTCAACACCATAACATCCTCATTTCTCAACACCATAACATCTACTCATTTCTCAACACCAAAACATCCTCATTTCTCAACACCATAACATCTCCTCATTTCTCAACACCAAAACATCCTCATTTCTCAACACCATAACATCCTCTTTTCTCAACACCATAACATCTCCTCATTTCTCAACACCAAAACATCCTCATCTCTCAACACCATAACATCTCCTCATTTCTCAACACCACAACATCCTCATTTCTCAACACCACAACATCTCCTCATTTCTCAACACCACAACATCCTCATTTCTCAACACCATAACATCCTCATTTCTCAACACCACAACATCCTCATTTCTCAACACCATAACATCTCCTCATTTCTCAACACCACAACATCCTCATTTCTCAACACCAAAACATCCTCATTTCTCAACACCATAACATCTCCTCATTTCTCAACACCATAATATCCTCATTTCTCAACACCATAACATCCTCATTTCTCAACACCATAACATCTCCTCATTTCTCAACACGAAAGCTTTTGAAGTTAAAACAACGGTAAAAAACCTAGGCGTCCAAATCGACAGCGACCTCTCTTTCAGCAGTCACATTAAAACAGTTACTAAATCAGCCTTTTACCACTTAAAAAACGTATCCAAGCTTAGGGACCTAATGACCCAAACAGACCCAAACAGATCTCGAGAAACTTATTCACGCCTTTATATCACTGTATAGCACTTTCACTAAAGTCAAGTCAACTGTCAGACTCTGAAGACTTATTTGATCACTTTAATGCAAAAATGGCAAACATTATGGATGACATTGCTCCATTACAATTCAAGAAAGTTAAGGACAAACAGAAAGCACCATGGAGGCAAAATCCAGCAGTTAAACTTCTAAAAAGAGAGTGTAGGAAGACTGAAAGAAAATGGCGTAAATACAAACTTTAGATCCACTATGAAATCCATAAAGAGATGCTCCGCACATATAACTCTGAAATATGCAAAGCAAGATAGTCTTTCTTTTCTAACATTATCAATAGAAGTTCAAATAACACTCATATTCTATTTTCAACTGTTGATAAGTTAACAAATCCCCCCTCACAATTAGCACCTGAACTTCTCTCAACTAATAAATGCAATGAGTTTTCATCTTTTTTTAAAGGTAAAATTGACAAAATCAGACTCAACATACTGAATAAGCACAAAGTCAAACCTTTAAATGAAAAACACTCTTTAAAAATAAACCGCTAATGAAGTAAACTTGTGACCATCAAAAATCGTTTATCGCCTGTAACTCTGTGATAACAGGACGTAACAGGAAGGCATTTGGCTGAGCAACGGAAGTTAATATGCTCTATTTTTTCTCCAAATGATGTCTATCATCATTGCACTCGGAGAAAACCAGAATGTTTAATTTGTCCTGCGTTTCTTCTACGGCTGCAAACGGGATTCACTCGCAGTTAACCAAATATTTCTTTATTAGGGCAGGGCAGGCATATTTCTGGCTATTAAATTATTTCTAAACCAGTCTGCTAAAGTTTGTAGTGAAGTCTGTGTAGGGTTTTCCAGGCTCCATTTCTTTTTACGAGACACCCTGCTCACTTGAGCCATCTACCGGTTGTTTGGGTTGTTGCAGCGTCACACTGGGAAAATACAAATTAAATACCGCGTGATCCCACGCGCGGACCGCGAGTGAAGCTGGCCAAGTCGAAGCACTGCCCACTGTATCTGCTCAATTACAAATTCAACAACCTGAACTTCCAGCAACAAACAGAGGGAAACTAAACTTGATGAGAGTTCAGAGACTCCAGAGAGTACAGAGTTCAGCTTGTTAGACTACGAAACACTTGAAAAAACGGTACAGAATCTCAGCTCTTCCACATGTGTCTTAGACACTCTGCCTACCAATTTCTTCAAAACTGTTTTTCACCTCATAGCGGCGGATGTCCTTCAAATTGTAAATGTATCATTGCTGTCTGGCACTTTTCCTTGTTGTAAAGCCACTTCTCAAGAAGAATAACCTGGATGCCTCCATGCTAAACAATTACAGGCCCATATCCAATCTACCTTTTATTGGCAAAATTATTGAAAAAGTAGTCTTTAATCAATTAACCACCTTCCTAACATCAAATGGGTATTTTGATTACTTTCAGTCTGGTTTTTCGGGCAAATCACAGCACTGAAACAGCTCTCATTAAAGTTTCCAATGACATACGCCTCAACACAGATTCAGGTAAAACATCAGTCCTAGTGCTACTGGACCTTAGTGCAGCATTTGACACTGTTGATCACAATATTTTACTACACAGACTAGAACACTGGGTTGGATTTACAGGCATAGTTATCAGCTGGCTAAAATCATATCTACAAGAAAGGAGCTTCTTTGTTGCCATCGGAAACTACCTCAACACCAACGTCCTTGACCTGTGGTGTTCCCCAGGGGTCGATCTTGGGGCCACTATTATTCAACCTCTATATGCTCCCACTTGGACAAATCATTCAAAATAATTTGATTTCATAACATAGCTATGCAGATGACACACAAATTTACTTAGCTCTATTACCAAACGACTATGGTCCTCTTGAATCTATGTGTCAGTGTATAGAACAAATCAACACCTGGATGTCTCAAAATTTTCTTCAGCTGAACAAAGAAAAAACTGAAGTAATTATATTTGGTAAAAATGAGGAAAGACTTAGGGTTGCCAGTCTCCTTGACACAAAAGGGTTGAAGGCAAAGGATACTGTTAAAAATCTTGGTGTATTAATTGACAGTGATCTAAATGTCAACAGCCACATGAAAGCAATAACTAAATCAGCTTTTTACCACCTCAAAAATATTGCCAAACTCAGAGGGCTGATGTCAAAACATGACTTACTCATTCATGCATTTATGAATGAAACTCATTCATGCATTTATCTCCAGCAGGGTTGATTACTGCAATGGACTGTTCACAGGCCTTCCTAAAAAGACTATTAAACAGCTTCAGGTGATACAAAATGCAGCAGCTAGGACTCTAACAAAAACTAAAAGAACTGACCACATTACTCCAATTCTTAAGTCCTTGCACTGGCTTCCAGTAAGTCACAGAATTGACTTTAAAGCACTATTGCTTGTTTATAAATCAGTAAATGGAGCAGGACCTAAATACTTGTCAGACATGCTTCAGCAGTACACACCTTCTCGTCCTCTCAGGTCCCAGGTGAAAAACCTGCTAGTAAAACCTACAGTTAGAACTAAACATGATGAAGCAGCTTTTAGCTGCTATGTGGCTCAGCTGTGGAACCAACTTTCGGATGACATTAAAAAGGCCCCAACTGTAGCCAGTTTTAAATCTAGACTTAAGACCAAACTGTTCTCAGATGCTTTCTGCTAACTGTGCCGAGTTACAAATTCTGAATCTGCCTTGATAATTATTCTACTTTGTCTTTTATTACTTTTTTTTACTACTTTTGCCTTTGTTTTTGCTTACTAATTATTCTTTATTTTTAAATGATTTTACCTTGTGTTTTATGTTTTCTTTTTATTATGATCTTTACCTTTTAACTATTCTTTGACTATATTGCCCTTCTATGCTTTTATTTGTTATTATTGTTTGGTTTTGTTTATGTAAAGCACATTGAATGACCTCTGTGTATGAAATGTGCTATAAAAATAAACTTGACTTGACTTGACTTGACTATATCGAGCAGACTGGACTACTGTAACAGTCTCTTCAAAGGCCTTCCCAAGAAAAAAATCAAACAACTCCAATTAATCCAGAACGCAGCAGCAAGGATTCTGATGAGAGCCAAAAGAACAGATCACATCACACCGCTACTCAAACACTTACACTGGGTCCCTGTGAGTCACAGAATCGATTTTAAAACACTGCTACTTGTTTTTAAAACTCTGAATGTTATCTAAAAGACCTGCTCCACCACTACACACCCCCTAGGTCACTCAGGTCGCAACAGAGACTACTCCTGGTTCCACCAACTACTAGAACTAAATGTGGTAAAACCGCCTTTAGCTCATATGCAGTCAAACTCTGGAACCAGCTTCCTGAACACATACTGTAAAGGCCGCACCCTCAACAGATTGTTTTAAAACCAAGTTAAAGACCTACTTTTTCTCCCTTGCTTTCCCTTAACTTTATTTTATCTAATCCTTCCCCTATTTTCCCATAATTTCAATTTTAATTCTATCTTTTCTAATTTTTCATTTACCTATTTTCATATGTTTATTTTAATTGTTTATGATTTCTCTGGGTATGATATGTATCAACTTTTATAACTTAGATTTTTATCCAAATTACCTCGATGTATATATGGCATCTCTTTTTATGTAAAGCACTTTGAACTGCCCTGGTATGAAATGTGCTATATAAATAAATGTTGCCTTGCCTTGCCTTAGAGATGTTGTTAATGAACTTATGAACTACTTATGATATTTATGAACTTATTAACTCATTCTTAGAGGTGTATTAATGCGATGCCCATGTCCTGATATTGTGATTAATTGCTAGATGTGTTGTTTATGAACTTTATTTATTTACAAATTCTATTATTGCATTAGCAATGTAGAAACATGTACAACAAGAAGAAGCAAATGACATGTAAACATCACCCAACAAGGTCATGTGACATTGGACCTGATTTATTCACCTGTGGGAATGGGGTAGGTGCCTGATGAAGCACTTAGCGATACGCATTGTTCGCTCCAAATAAAAAAAACAAAACAATGTTAAAATAGTGATCTGTGATTTTGATCTCTTACTTTTGGATTATACTTACCTACTTCACCTGCACCTGCATCATGAACAGCTTGTGCACAGGGACGCCTATGGACTTCAATTCATAACTGTTAGAGGGAGATTAGTAAGACTCAGTACAAGCTGACTTGGAGGACTCTTTTCAGGGTTCAGATCTTGAGTTTTTACTACATTAAAATGCAGTGTCAGTAGGACTTGTTTGGAGATGCATCCAGAATTTGAAAGCTCTTTTTTGCATGTTGATGGGAATCTGCCTAGTTCTGCCTAGTTTCAGGGCTCAGTGCTGAAAGTATTTCTCTAGCAGGTTGAGGTGCTGCTGTAGCCCCTTTGCCGTGGGAATTTGCTCCTGTGTAGCGCGAGGCCAGGAGCTCTCTCTTCTCTAATTCTTTGCCCCTCTCTTATAGTCTCTCTTCTCCTCTCTTTCCCTCCCTTCTTCTCTCTCTCTTGTCCCTCCTTCCCACCCCCCATATCCTTTTCACTCTCTCTTCTCTCAATCTTTCCCTTTCCCCCTCTCCCTCAATCTCTCTTTTCCTCTTTCTCCCTCTGTCCCTCTCTTCTCTCTGTGTGATTCTCATGGTTGAGAAGCATAAATATTATAATGTCTCCATCTTGTCTCATGGTTGAGAAGTATAAATATTCTAATGTCTCTATCTCGTCTCATGGTTGAGAAGCATAAATATTCTAATGTCTCTATCTCGCCTCATGGTTGAGAAGCATAAATATTCTAATGTCTTTGTCTTGTCTCATGATTGAGAAGCATACATATTCAAATGTCTCCGTCTTGTCTCATGGTTGAGAAGTATAAATATTCTAATGTCTTTGTCTTGTCTCATGGTTGAGAAGCATAAATATTCTAATGTCTTTGTCTTGTCTCATGGTTGAGAAGTATAAATATTCTAATGTCTCCATCTTGTCTCATGGTTGAGAAGTATACATATTCTAATATATTTGTCTTGTCTCACGGTTAAGAAGTATAAATATTCGAATGTCTCCATCTTGATTCTCTTTCCTTGCGTGTTGTCTTTTGTCCTTTGAAGCCTGGGGAATTAGCCTGGCGGGCCATCCTATATCATTGAAATGTATAGTCTGGCATCGAACCATTCACCTAGCTTAATCCAAGGGGTGGGCAGAGAATTGTCTTTCAAACTGCCTAGGCATGCAATAGGCCAGCGCTACGACCATATCCGTATCCGGTCGGCAAAACGGCAAATACATCCTTCTTCTAAAGGAATTACTTAAGTGCATTGTGTTGCTCAACTTTCAAAGAAAAGCACAAGTCCAACTTCTCCAAAGTTGACGCCAACGCCGATTCAAACAACCGCTCTTTGTTCGCCATAGCCACCTTCCTTGTTGTTCACCGTCGCAGGACTGTCGTTATCCTGTTAAGCCCGCCTTAAGACTCTCTAACAAAATAGAGCGCTGTGATTGGATGAGGTCCACGGTGTCAGCCAATTGATATGGTTTGATACTAGACGTACAGGCTGAGCAAATTAATTTGCCGCCGCTAGGATGCGTCTAGATTTCTAGGCTACTGGGGAATCTTACCAACCAGCCAACCCTTAGTCATCAACCAAGAATCTTTTCCAAGGGGACACACACTCAACACACAATAGTGCACACACATACACTGCAAGTTACGTTTAGAGTACTATGTACCACACACACACACATACATTCAAACACACACAGACACACACACACACATCCACACAAATACAACAATGAAAATAGTGTTTTAGATAAATACACAAATGAAAAAAATATTAGTTTAGACTGTTTTTTTGGAGAACACATTTAACTACGTTACTTATGGTATTGGGAGAGTCTGGTCAAAGGTCAAACTCATCATAAGTGTGCATGAGCGTTTGTGCTGTCGTAACATCAGCTTCTGAGACGTCAAAGGTCAAACCTATCATAAGTGTGCATGAGCGTTTGTGCTGTCGTAACATCAGCTCCCGAGAGGTCAAAGGTCAAACCCATCATAAGTGTGCATGAGCGTTTGTGCTGTCGTAACATCCGCTCCCGAGAGGTCAAAGGTCAAACCCATCATAAGTGTGTATGAGCGTTTGTGCTGTCGTAACAGAGGGGCTGCTATTTCACCTTTTTTGTGCTAATAGTACTGATACTTAGGGACCTATCTAAAACTATATTGACTACAGTATATATATAAGTACCTAATTAGAATTAGATTTTGTCCCTTTGGAATCATTAGGGTTCTGGCACTTTTGGCAAAATTGAGTTATTGGCATATTCTTATTCTGTGACAACCTAATAAGGTGAGCTGAGGTGTTTCTTCTAGTTGTATGCATTTTTGACATTACATCTAAAAATGCTTTGTTCCACATATCAGTATAACACTATGGAATTCTAAAACTTTGAAGCTCCATGTCTCAGAACAACTCAGAACGCAGGGAGAGCAACTCTGTATATAGCCAGGTGATCTGAGGGTGCTACAGTAGATACTGTTAGCTTGCTAGCCTGGTGGTCTGAGAGCGCTACAAAATATACTGTTAGCTTGCTAGCCTGGTGGTCTGAGGGTGCTACAAAAGATACTGTTAGCTTGCTAGCCTGGTGATCTAAGGGCGCTACAATAGACACTGTTAGCTTGCTAGCCTGGTGGTCTGAGGGTACTACGGAAGATACTGTTAGCTTGCTAGCCTGGTGATTTGAGGGCGCTACAGAAGATACTGTTAGCTTGCTAGCCTGGTGATTTGAGGGCGCTACAGAAGATACTGTTAGCTTGCTAGCCTGGTGGTCTGAGGATGCTACAGTAGATACTGTTAGCTTGGTAGCCTGGTGATTTGAGGGTGCTACATAAGATACTGTTAGCTTGCTAGCCTGGTGGTCTGAGGGCGCTACAGTAGATACTGTTAGCTTGCTAGCTGGCGTGTTAAATAATAATAGCAAGCTATTTTAAGCTTTCTGGTGTTTTCTGGTGGTCCAAACCAGACATCATATCAAACCTAAAACAGCCTAAAACATGTTCAGATCTCATGACTTCAAACCTTGTACTTTTAGTTTTAAGTGATATTTTCTGTATCGTCATGTACTTGCTCAGACAGAATTTGCTCAGTCTTCTTTGTGCATTTGTGTAAAATTCTTACACTACTTCCTGGTTTTCTCACTTAGTTTCCCCGTTTCTGTTTGGCTGAGGACATTTCTGAAAATAACATCATGGATGTGAAACGTTCTTATTTTTAAACGGAAAGAAAACACACACTTTAAAAACATTATATTCCCTTGTGGACGGAGGTAAAGCTTGTGCCATCATGTCTGTGTGGAGGTGACATTTCCTTAAGTGTGTGTGAGTGTGTGTGTGTGTGTGTGTGTGCCCTCTGGGATCTGTCTCACAAGTTCTATTTCGGTGGTAAAATCAACAAGGAGAGAACATCATGGTGTAAATAAATACTAAACGTGTGTGTGTGTGTGTGTGTGTTTCCATGTGTGTGAGTGAGATAAGTCTGTCGAGAGACGTTCTTGAGGCCAAGAACTGCCAAAAATGACACTTATCGTCATAGCAACAGAGAGGTGTCACCCTGCTCCAGGAGCCTGTTCTTAACACTTCCTCTTCCTACAAACAGGGTCTGTGTGTGTGTGTGTGTGTGTGTGTGCATGTGTGTATGACTCAACTACATGGACAGGAGGTATGTGCGTGTGTATATTTGTATAACTTGGCTGGAAAATGTAAGGATCCAGGTGTGTAAGTGTGTCTGTATGTGGTGGATGGGGGTGGGGGACAGTGTGGGGGTAAACTGAAGATTAGAGATGGGGAAAATGATAGAACATACCTCCCTCCCTCCATCCCTCTCTCTCTCTCTCTCACACACATACACACACACGCACACACACACATAGACACACACACACACACACAATTTGGCAGTGTTGTAATCAAGTCACTATGCCTCGAGTCCGAGTCCAGGTTTGAGTCTCCAGTGTTCAAGTCCGAGTCAAGTCCAAGTCATTAAAAAAAATTCCAAGTCAAGTCCGAGTCGAGTCACTAAATGCAAAACTGACAACCTTCGGGGCATTCATGTCTCCAGGCATTTGGTGCCATTAAAGTTAACGTCCGTTATTGTACACGGCGTGATGTGTGATGTATGACATGAAGCAGTAACACTCCATTACACTAATATTAATACTAAAAATAATTTAGATATTAAAATCCTATATCAAAATAAAATTCTAATGACATATTACAATTATAGCCTAATGACATTTTTAAAAAAAAGTCGAGTCCTCGTCTCAATTCCCGAGTCTGCATGGTTCCCAAGTTCGAGTCATTCAGTGCTCAAGTCCAAGTCAAGTCACGAGTCTCTAAATTTAGCTCATGACTCAGACTCGAGTCCGAGTCCTGGACTCGAGTACTACAACACTGCAATTTGGTGAGTATTTCTGGAGTAGGCCTACATCTCATAGTCAGCAGGGCAGAGAAGTACTGATTCCTAGCAACATTCCACATCTGCAGCCTTTTACATATGGAGTCGCAGGACAAGTAAGACTTTTCCCTGGCATTTTCTGGACTGAAACATTTGTGAAGAAAGGACATAACGCTGTGTGAGTGTATGTGTGTTTACATGTTTTAGGGGTAAAATGGAGGGAGGTCTCCAGTGTTTTCTTCCCATGGTGGTTGTGTGTGTGTGTGTGTGTGTGTGTGTGTGTGTGTGTGTATGTGTGTGTGTGTGTGTGTGTGTGTGTGTGTGTATGTGTGTGTGTGTGTGTGTGTGTGTGTGTGTGTGTGTGAGTGTGTGTGTGTGTGTGTGTGTGTGTATGTGTGTGTGTGTGTGAGTGTGTGTGTGTGTGTGTGTGTTTACCTTTCTCTGGTACCCACTTCCTATTTGTAATGCCACTCACCCACTCCGCTCTAGCCATTGTTCTGTCATAATGCCATTGACATGAAAACACGTTCTGTTGCCGTGGGTGAATTAGGCACTTTAGGTCCATTCCAGAATGACATCAGCCGTGGGAGAGCTGACTCATGAGTGAGCTGAGGCCAGAGAACTCAAACAGGTCACACACTGGCCCACAAGTCAGAAAGACCATCATTCAGATGACAAAAGTGTCAGAGTGTGTGTGTGTGTGTTATGGCGTGTTGAAGTGGAGTGTGTGTCTGATGTTAAATGAGCAGCTTAGCGTGTGTGTGAGAGAGTGAGACAGCTAGAAGTGTGTGTGTGTGTGTGTGTTTGGACATGACTGTGTGGGATTAGAGTTTATTAATATGTCACTTTCAATAAGGATATTCTGGGATGCACATATACTGTTGTCATGGAGACCCCTTTTATTCACAGCAAAGCAGGTCAGTGACACAGAGACCTGTGGGAGTATCACACACACACACACACACGCAAACACACACACACACACACTCACACAAACACATACACACACACACACACACATCGACACACCTGCAAGGCCATCTACTCTTCTGTAAGTGTGTGTTTCAGAAAGAAGGGTATAGGCTTTCCACACACACACACACACACACATAAACAAAGTACTTTATTTACATCTAACAACAGCCTATAATAATTTGGTCAACTATATAGCCATAACAAGGCACAAGTTCTGTAATCGATGTATTGTGTGCTGTCATTCTCTCTCCTGCGCAAACAATTGTGTGCATTCCAAGTAGCCTAGTGCGGTAGGGCAAGGGGGTAGCAACAGGACAACAGCACTGACTGACAGGGCCGATGGTAGAGATAATGTTATGAGATTGTTAAAATACGGGATATTTTACGGGAAAATATTAAAATGGGAAGACAGCGGGAAAAAAGTTAAAATACGTGAGAAACCCGGAAAAAACGTGAGGGTTGACAGCTATGACTTAACCTCACACAAGAGACCAGCATTACACACACACACACACACACACACACACACACTTAACCTCACACAAGAGACCAGCATTACACACACACACACACACACACACACACACACACTTAACCTCACACAAAAGACCAGCATTTCACACACACATACACACACTTAACCTCACACAAGAGACCAGCATTACACACTCACACACACACACACACACACACACACACACACTTAACCTCACACAAAAGACCAGCATTACACACACACACACACACACACACACACACACTTAACCTCACACAAAAGACCAGCATTTCACACACACACACACACACACACACACACACACTTAACCTCACACAAAAGACCAGCATTTCACACACACATACACACACTTAACCTCACACAAGAGACCAGCATTACACACACACACACACACAAAACTTCACACCAGTAGCATAGTCAGATATGTTCAAATGTGTGGGCACAGAAAAAAAGGGGTGGGCAATTTGATTGAACATAAGAGAGGCCTATCTGAGCCTGAGACTAACATGATGCCATCTATATGGGCCTGAGATTAAAATCTATATGGGCCTGAGACTAACATGATGTCATCTATATGGGCCTGAGACTAACATGATGTCATCTCTCTGGGTCTGACACTAACATGATGTCATCTCTCTGGGCCTGAGTGGGAGTGGGAGTGAGCAGTTTCTGATATACAGTATGCTCTGCTACCTTCATAGATCATAGATGCGTGTGTGTGTGTGTGTGTGAGGCGGGATCATGTTCACCAGTGGGCATGCTTTACAGATAACGTGTGTGTCTGTGTGTGTGTGTGCAAGCATGTGTACTTGCAAAAGGGATAATGATTATTTGTTTTCTAACAAGTCATGTCTTTGGCATGAAGACTGATTGACACCGAACATGCATGTGTGTGTAAGGGTGTGTGTGAGTATGTATGTGTTTTTGATACCCCCTTCTCTGACCATGACCTCATTTCCTGTCTGCCCTCAGATAAGCGTCCCATTGGCTGTTCCCAGGGGACTCTCTCTGTGGCTGGCAGGAAGTAGCACAATGGCGAGAGCAGGCCCCTCCCACTGCCCCCGCCTCACTTCCTGCCAGCAGGAATGGCCAGAGGAGTGCTTGGCCTCCACCTACTGGGCCTTTAGTCTCCATCTGAGCATGTGTGTGTGTGTGTGTGTGTGTGTGTACACACTCACATCTGGTACTGCACAGTGTAGGTATACACATACATTATACACACACTAACACAGTGACCTATCCTACACTCACACACACACCTACACACACACACACTTGGTCTTCCTGCTTGGGGTCTCTTGTCTCCTAACTGCAGTAATTTAATAACGATCCAGACCCCATCTCTGGTGGAGAAAGAGAGAATGAGGGAAACAGGGAAAGAGAGAGAGAGGGAGGGAAACAGGGAAAGAGAGAGAGAGGGAGGGAAACAGGGAAAGAGAGAGAGAGGGAGGGAAGCAAGAGAGAGAGAACAAGGGGCCCAGGGAAGAGGGGAAAGAGAGAGAGAAAGAGAGGAAGAGAAATAATGAGAGGAAGAGAGAAAGGAAGAGAAAACAACAGAGAAAGAGAGGAAATGGGAGGATTGAAAGAGGGAAATAGAGAGAATGAATGAGAGAAGTAGAGAGAGCGAGGGAACGACTGCCATCAAGAGAGAAAGAACGAGAGAAAGATGGAGATGCAGAAGAGGGGGAGAGATGGAGAGAAAGATGGAGATGCAGAAGAGGGGGAGAGAAGGGAGAAAGATGGAGATGCAGAAGAGGGGGAGAGATGGGAGAAAGATGGAGAGGCAGAAGAGGGGAGGAGCTCGGTGAACAGCAGTTCAGTTGCATCAGTTTGGTCTCGTTAAACTTTCACACAACAAAATAAAACTCCAACTCCCATGAGCCCTTTCTCTCTCTGAACAATCTTGCTACAACTCCGCCTTGTTTGCATTTCACACACTAACACACACACACACTATCTATCTCTGTCTCACATATGCACACACACTTTCTCTGACTGACTCACACACACACACACTCTCTCTCTCTCTGTCGCACACACACACACACACACACAGGTTTGGAAGAGGCCTTTGTGTGTGTAAGGAAAAGAGCGACTCCCTGGTCTGCTGGTTCATTTATGACTCCTCGTCTACACACAAACACACACACACACACACACACACATACACACACACTCTATCTCTCTGTGTCGTACACACACAGGTTTGAAAGAGAGCGATTCCCTGGTCTACTGGTTCATTTATGGCTCCACGTCTACACACACATACACACACACACACACACACACACACACACACACACACACACACACACAAACATACACACACACACACACACACACTCACTCTGTGTCGTCGTACACACACAGGTTTGAAAGAGAACGAATCCCTGGTCTGCTGGTTCATTTATGACTCCTGGTCTACCTCAGAGTGTGTCGCTGTTTGTTTAATAATATAATATCCATATCAATATTCATGTCTGACTGGGGCACACACACTTGTTCAGAGAGAGAGAGACAGCGCACACACTCCACACATTCCCTGCGCTTTTACAATACCTACGACAAAATCACACACACACGTACATCAACGCACATACACACACACACACACGTACATCAACACACATACACACACACACGTATATCAACACATATCACACTTGACCACTGCCCAAATTCCCTGCTACATCACACACTGCACCACAGCCTCAATACACACACACACACACACACACACACACACACACTGCAATGCTAAAGCATCCTGATGCTCATATCAATCCACCATAGCCTCAATAAATAAACAAACACACACACACACCTCAATGTTAAAGCATCCTGATGCTCATATCAACCCACCACAGCCTCAATGCTAAAGTGCACCAACAAGAAATAGCCTCAGACCACAGGTTCTGAGATCCTCCCTTGGAGTGGCATGTGTAGCTGTGTGTGCATGTGTGTGTGTGTGCGTGGTGGTGTGTGTGTGTGTGGGGGCATGTGTGTGGTGGTGTGTGTGTGTGTGTGCGTGCATGTGTGTGCATGTGTGTGGTGGTGTGTGTGTGTGTGGTGGTGTGTGGGTGTGTGTGTGCGTGCGTGTGTGCATGTGTGTGGTGGTGTGTGTGTGTGTGTGTGGCTCCCAGAGCAGGGGGCTCCTGAGATGACCATCCCTGGGGCGAGCTGGCCTGGCCTGGCCTTTACAGCCTCTGCGTCCCCTTGGGCTGCACTGGAGGGGGAGATGGCTGGCCGGCTGCCCTAGAAAGAGAGCCTGAGATGGGCAGAGATTGGGCTGAGCAGTGGGAGAGCTGGAAAGGCCAGCCATGCTGACTCCGACCAGGAGAGAAGGCAGGGAGCTGGCCTGCACCTAGTTATTAATGCACACACACACACACACATGCTCTCTTTCACACACACACACACACACATACATCTACTCGATCATACAAACACACACCTACATGCTCACACAAAAACACATACCTATGCTCACACACACATTCATTCACACACACACATACACATGCACACACACACACTAAAAAGCCCAATCTTGTTATTATTGTTGTTGTTATTATATATATATATATATATATATATATATATATATATATGTGTGTGTGTGTGTGTGTGTGTGGTTGATGTGACTATAGTCTCTGAGTCCTGTGTGTTTTGAGTCCTGTGTGTGGTTGAGATGACTAGTCTCTGAGTCCTGTATGTGGTTGATGTTTACTAGCCTCTGAGTCCTGTGTGTGGTTGATGTGACTAGTCTCTGACCCTTGTGTGTGGTTGATGTGACTAGTCTCTGAGTCCTGTGTGTGGTTGATGTGAATAGTCTTTGACTCCTGTGTGTGGTTGAGATGACTAGTCTCTGAGTCCTGTGTGTGGTTGGGATGACTAGTCTCTCCTGTGTGTGGTTGATGTGACTAGTCTCTCCTGTGTGTGGTTGGGATGACTAGTCTCTCCTGTGTGTGGTTGAGATGACTAGTCTCTCCTGTGTGTGGTTGGGATGACTAGTCTCTCCTGTGTGTGGTTGATGTGACTAGTCTCTCCTGTGTGTGGTTGGGATGACTAGTCTCTCCTGTGTGTGGTTGGGATGCCTAGTCTCTCCTGTGTGTGGTTGATTTGACTAGTCTCTCCTGTGTGTGGTTGGGATGACTGGTCTCTCCTGTGTGTGGTTGGGATGACTGGTTGGGATGACTGGTCTCTCCTGTGTGTGGTTGGGATGACTGGTCTCTCCTGTGTGTGGTTGATGTGACTAGTCTCTCCTGTGTGTGGTTGGGATGACTAGTCTCTGAGTCCTGTATGTGGTTGATGTTTACTAGCCTCTGAGTCCTGTGTGTGGTTGATGTGACTAGTCTCTGAGTCCTGTGTGTGGTTGATGTGACTAGTCTCTGAGTCCTGTGTGTGGTTGATGTGACTAGTCTTTGACTCCTGTGTGTGGTTGAGATGACTAGTCTCTGAGTCCTGTGTGTGGTTGGGATGACTAGTCTCTCCTGTGTGTGGTTGATGTGACTAGTCTCTTCTGTGTGTGGTTGGGATGACTAGTCTCTCCTGTGTGTGGTTGGGATGACTAGTCTCTCCTGTGTGTGGTTGATGTGACTAGTCTCTCCTGTGTGTGGTTGGGATGACTAGTCTCTCCTGTGTGTGGTTGATGTGACTAGTCTCTCCTGTGTGTGGTTGGGATGACTAGTCTCTCCTGTGTGTGGTTGAGATGACTAGTCTCTCCCGTGTGTGGTTGGGATGCCTAGTCTCTCCTGTGTGTGGTTGAGATGACTAGTCTCTCCCGTGTGTGGTTGGGATGCCTAGTCTCTCCTGTGTGTGGTTGATTTGACTAGTCTCTCCTGTGTGTGGTTGGGATGACTGGTCTCTCCTGTGTGTGGTTGGGATGACTGGTTGGGATGACTGGTCTCTCCTGTGTGTGGTTGGGATGACTGGTCTCTCCTGTGTGTGGTTGGGATGACTAGTCTCTCCTGTGTGTGGTTGAGATGACTAGTCTCTGAGTCCTGTGTGTGGTTGGGATGACTAGTCTCTCCTGTGTGTGGTTGAGATGACTAGTCTCTCCTGTGTGTGGTTGGGATGACTAGTCTCTCCTGTGTGTGGTTGGGATGCCTAGTCTCTCCTGTGTGTGGTTGAGATGACTAGTCTCTCCTGTGTGTGGTTGGGATGCCTAGTCTCTCCTGTGTGTGGTTGGGATGCCTAGTCTCCTGTGTGTGGTTGATGTGACTGGTCTCTCCTGTGTGTGGTTGGGATGCCTAGTCTCTCGTGTGTGTTGTTGGGATGACTAGTCTCTCCTGTGTGTGGTTGATGTGACTGGTCTCTCCTGTGTGTGGTTGGGATGACTAGTCTCTCCTGTGTGTGGTTGATGTGACTGGTCTCTCCTGTGTGTGGTTGGGATGCCTAGTCTCTCCTGTGTGTGGTTGGGATGACTAGTCTCTCCTGTGTGTGGTTGATGTGACTGGTCTCTCCTGTGTGTGGTTGGGATGCCTAGTCTCTCCTGTGTGTGGTTGGGATGCATGGCAGTATAGAACACTGTTGTGGTGAGGAGACATAGTGCCAGTATGTTGAAAATTGATTTAAAAAAGGGTAATTACTTCATTGTGTTATTTTACACACTTAAACTGTACAGAACCTCAACTCTTCCACATGTGGCTTACACACTCTACCTACCAGTTTCTTTTATATGTTCTTCACTTCAGCAGTCAGCAGCTGATGTGTTTCATATTGCAAATGTATGCTGACGTGTTTCATATTGGCTCGAACCGGCAACCCTCCGGTTACAGGTCCGGAGTGCTAACCAGTGGGCCATGGCTGCCTGTTGGTTACAGGCATTTGGGATGAGGGGTCTAAGGAGGAAGCCCCTTCATCCAGTAGTGTTTAAGTGTGTGAGTGTAAAACAGTGCTTTACCAGATTAGCATTTCAGATTTGATTTGATCTGACATTTTAGGGAAGGTAATCTCCTCATGTTCTTTGCTATATTACTATGTAGCTTTAGTCCATTTGGTCCATACTTAGCCCAGGATGTTGTGTAAAAAGTAAAAAGTACACATAGAAAATATATGGCTTTTGATAAATGTTTTATTAATGCATATCAAATGTCATAAAGGATGCATTACAAATCCAGTGTTTCTGATCAGAAACTATGAAGACATTGAAAATGAGACCCTTAAAGGAACCATATGTAAGATTGTGGCCAAAACTGGTACTGCAATCACTTTCAAATGACTGTAGAGCGGTGTATCCCCTCCCCTCCCCCCTGACTGGCAGAGCTGGCAACCCGGATGCCGAAACACTACTGACTTCGTGATTAGTAGATAGGTGGAGGGTGGCGCATCAGGCCAAAACACAACATGACATCAGTTGAGGGCTGCAACTTCACTTTTTAAATGACAATATCCTGGCCGGACTACTGTTGTCATAATTTCTTAATGTCTAGAGACATATCAGGGCAATTTTTGTGATTAATTGAAATTTTTACATACGGTTCCTTTAAAAAATATATATATATAGTTTAACAATATGGTTAAAAACATAACTTCATTAAGACCCTTAAGATATATATATAGTTTAACAATATAGTTAAAAACATTACTTCATTAAGTCCCTTTAGAGATATATAGTTTAACAATATGGTTAAAAACATAACTTAATTAACTTAGCTTTAGGAGATATATAGTTTAATGATATGGTTAAAAACATTACTTCATTAACTTAGCTGATTCTACTTCATAAATGTCACACAGACATTCACACAAGGAGAGCCTTATGCCAAGTCTAGTTATAAAATAGAAATAAAAGCAGTAAATAAATCAAGTCTAGTTATAAAATAGAAATAAAAGCAGTAAATAAATCAAGTCTATTGGCTGCATGTCACAGTGGCATTCTGTTTCTTTTGAGAATATGCTGCAACAAGTCACCTCAGGGATGGATTACTGCACGGGCCTACCGGGCCCAGGGGCCCAAGGGCTCAGGGGGCCCTGAAGCCCAAGCCTTTGCATGGAATCATTGCCTCAATATCAACAAATAAGGATGTAAGCTATGAATTCATGAATTGAATTCAGTATTGGCCATTTCCAAAATCCACCAGAATACAGGAAATCACATCAAACAAATTAAACATTTTCTGGGGGAGGACCCCCAAACCCCCCCTCCCACATATACGACAATAAGTATAAGTATATATACTTTTTTGATCCCGTGAGGGAAATTTGGTCTCTGCATTTAACCAAAGTCCTTTTAGGCAAGTCCCTCCACTCGGCGGCCATATACCAACGTTTTATGGGCACTCATCGGGCACAGTCTTTGGGTCGAACTGCGCGTGCGCAAGGCTTCACGACACCAATCTTGCTCCAGCGGTGAGATCACAACACATGATTGTCTTCACAACACACCATATGATTGGCTCAATGTATTCACATCACACCACATGATTGGCTCAATGTATTTACATGTCGACGTTTTGCCGAGGAAGGGGTGGGATATGTGTAGACAACGACCATATTGGCGTGACAAACTAACCCCATGCATTTCTATGGAGGATTTTTTGAGTGCTGTGTCTCCACATTAGAAAGTCTCTGATTTAACCCAATCGGTGAATTAGTGAAACACAAACAGCACACAGTGAACACACAGTGAGGTGAAGCACACACACTAATCCCGGCGCAGTGAGCTGCCTGCTTCAACGGCGGCGCTCGGGGAGCAGTGAGGGGTTAGGTGCCTTGCTCAAGGGCACTTCAGCCGCGGCACACTGGTCGGGGCTCGAACCGGCAACCCTCCGGTTACAAGTCCAGAGTGCTAACCAGTGGGCAACGGCTGCCCATAAAATGAGTAGGGGGGCCCAATAAGTGGGGGGCCCGAAAGTTCATAATCTGCCCATAAGTCACCTCCACTATACCAGATGTGATGGTGGCACGTACATTCAAAAAGACTGTGGCTTTTACCATGACCAAACTGGCATCAAAGCAATTAGGCCTACCGTTCTTTCAATTAACAAGGCATCCACCTGTGACAAGGCATCCACCTGTGTCAGACCAATTGGAAGCAACCAAATGTAAACAATTTAAACTATCCCTGATGAGCCCCCATTTTGTGACGTCCTGGCTCATGAGAACATGACACAAGTAAAGGGCACACGCCATACCGCAGTGAGGGCTGAAGAGGAGATGGTTAAATGTGGGCAAATGTATGGATGCATGGAGTGAATGTAGTGGTGCTAAAGAAAGACAGAAAGAAAGAAAGAAAGAAAGTGGTTCTTTAACTGTCTTTTAAAAGCAGAGAATGATGATATTGATCTTAGCTGTGGGCTTAATTCACTCCACAGCTTTTGGCCTCTGAAGGATATATTGAACTGGTGCCTAGAAGTACGCATGCATGGTAGAAGTAGG
>NC_055958.1:40731983-40739483 GCF_018492685.1 Alosa sapidissima | reverse complement strand
ACAGAGCCAGCCAGGTGCTAGCTGGTGAGCATGTTAACTTCTCTCCTTCCAGGATTTCACAGCTTTCATGGCAGATACAAGCTTAAACTTTTACACAGTAGTTGTTGGGTATAATAACATTATTGGCATAAAGAACAAAGCAAATCCAAGATGATCAAATAGGAGCATTTTCTAAAGTCTGTTGATTTGGCATGGAATGACCCCATAACAAACTAGCCTGGGTGTTCCCATGCTGCCTTGCACGCGATTTGATTCACGCTGCTAAGGCAGCCTGGAGACCATGGAGCAAATTTTCGCCTGAGATAGGGAACTAATCACAGAACAGGTGGGAAAGCAAGACGATGATGAGCTATGCACAGACGCATTTGATAGACATCCGTGGCACCCAATAAACGGATCTGGGCATTTTTTTCAAATACGAGAAAATTAACGTTTGGTTCCCAGACCACGTCTCATTGAGAAGTGGTGGCGCTAGCCAGGCTAATGACAAACAGAACCTGTGCATAAAATCTTACCATAAAGTATAGACCCTGCACAAAAGCACTTACCGCTACCATGGCAAATGAACATAAGCTCCTTCTCACAGTCATGGTCGTGCCACTGCCCGTCGGGACGCATGTGCACACACTCCCCCTCACCACGGGGATCCGCCCAGGACCCGTTCCTGAACTCACTCTGCCCCAGTCTAGAGCCATCGGACCAGTTCCTGAACTCACTCTGCCCCAGTCTAGAGCCATCGGACCAGGTCCAAACACTGTGCAGTCCGATCCAGGCTGCGGTGAAGTTGTGATCCGGTGTTACAGGGATCCGGAGCCGGTCATCAGGCCCGGTCAGTATGTTGCTGCCGACAGTAGGACCGGGCTGCAGACCAGTTCATAGCGGTGGACACCAGCACCAGCTAAGGCAGAGTGGAGGAGGAGGAGGTGGGGGTTGATGAGGAGGAGGAGGGAGAAGAGAAGGTGTGGTTGATGAGGAGGAGGAGGGAGAAGAGAAGGTGGGGGTTGATGATGAGGAGGAGGAGAGAGAAGAGAAGGTGGGGGTGGAGGAGGAGGAGGAGGGAGAAGAGAAGGTGGGGGTGGAGGAGGAGGGTGAAGAGGAGGTGGACACGGTTGAGATAGTGGAGGAAGGATATGAGGTGGATGGAGAGGAAGAGTATGTGGTGGTGGTGATGGAGGAGGAGGTGGAGGAAGAAGAAGAGGTGGAAGTCATATAGGAGGAGGGAGAAGAGGATGTGGACGTGGTTATATTGGAGGAAGAGGTCGTGGGAGAAGAAAAGTTGGATGAGGTGATGGTGGTGTTGGAAGAAGAGGTGGTGGTGTTGGAGGAGGAGGTGCTAGGAGAAGAAAAGTTGGATGAGGTGGTGGTGTTGAAAGAAGAGGTGGTGGTGTTGGAGGAAGAGGTGGTGGTGTTGGAGGAGGAGGTGCTAGGAGAAGAAAAGTTGGATGAGGTGGTGGTGGTGTTGGAGGAAGAGGTGGTGGTAGAAGAAAAGTTGGTGGTGGTGTTGGAGGAAGAGGTTGTGGGAGAAGAAAAGTTCGATGAGGTGGTGTTGGAGGAGGGAGAAGAGGAGGTGGACATGGTGGTGGAGGAGGAGGATGGAGAAGAGGAGGTGGTCATGGTGATGATAGAGGAGGTGGTGGAGGGAGAAGAGGCGGTGTAGGAGGTGGTAGTAGAGGAAGAAGAGGTGGACCTGGTGGTGTAGGCAGAGGGAGAAGAGGTGGATGGTGGTGTAGGCAGAGGGAGAAGAGGAAGTGGGCGTGGTGGTGGAGGAGGAGGTGGAGGTTGAGACAGTGGTGGGGAAGGAGGTGGATGTGGTGGTGGAGGGAGGAGAAGAGGTGGACACAGTGGTGGGGAAGGAGGTGGAGGGAGGAGAAGAGGTGGAGGAGAGAAGAGGAGGTGTAGGGAGAAGTGGATGTGGTGGTGGTGGATGAGAAGGTGGAGGGAAAAGAAGAGGTAGAGTCAGTGGTGTAGGTGGAGGAAGAGGAGGTGGATGCTGTGGTGGAGGAGGAGGAGGGAGAAGAAGAGGTGGATGCTGTGGTGGTGGAGAAGGTGGGAAAAGACAAGGTGGATGGTAAGGTGGAGGAGGAGGTGATGGAGGGAAAAGAGGAGGTGGATGTTGTGGTGGAGGAGGAGGTGGGAGAAGAGGAGGTGGATTCTGTGGTGGAGGAGGAGGAGGTTGAGGGAGAAGAGGAGGTGGATGCTGTGGAGTCGGAGGAGGAGGAGGAGGAGGAGAGAGAAGAGGAGTTGGATGTTGTGGTGGAGGAGGAGGTGGGAGAAGAGGAGGTAGATGCTGTGGAGGTGGAGGTTGAGGGAGAAGAGGAGGTGGATGTTGTGGTGGAGGAGGAGGTGATGGAGGGAAAAGAGGAGGTGGATGTTGTGGTGGAGGAGGAGGTGGGAGAAGAGGAGGTGGATGCTGTGGTGGTGGAGGAGGAGGTTGAGGGAGAAGACGAGGTGGATGTTGTGGTGGAGGAGGAGGTGATGGAGGGAAAAGAGGAGGTGGATGTTGTGGTGGAGGAGGAGGTGGGAGAAGAGGAGGTGGATGCTGTGGTGGTGGAGGAGGAGGTTGAGGGAGAAGACGAGGTGGATGTTGTGGTGGAGGAGGAGGTGATGGAGGGAAAAGAGGAGGATGCTGTGGTGGTTGAGGAGGAGGTTGAGGGAGAAGAGGAGGTGGATGCTGTGGTGGTGGTGTCAGAGGAGGAGGGAGAAAAGGAGGTGGATGCTGTGGTGTCGGAGGGAGAAGAGGAGGTGATGGAGGGAAAAGAGGAGGTGGATGCTGTGGTGGAGGAGGAGGAGGTTGAGGGAGAAGACGAGGTGGATGCTGTGGTGGAGGACGAGGTGGGAGAAGAGGAGGTGGATGCTGTGGTGGAGGAGGAGGTGATGGAGGGAGAAGAGGAGGTTGATGCTGTGGTGGTGGAGGTGGAGGTTGAGGGAGAAGAGGAGGTGGATGCTGTGGTGGTGGAGGTGGAGGTTGAGGGAGAAGAGGAGGTGGATGCTGTGGTAGTGGAGGAGGTTGAGGGAGAAGAGGAGGTGGATGTTGTGGTGGAGGAGGAGGGAAAAGAGGAGGTGGATGTTGTGGTGGAGAAGGAGGATGGAGTAGAGGAGGTTGATGCTGTGGTGTCGGAGGAGGAGGTGGTGGGAGAAGAGGAGGTGAAAAGAGTTTGATGAGAGGATTTAGTGTCAATGAGGGAAAACACACACACACACACACAGTTTGTGTACAGATAAACTCACACATGTCCTTTTACCAGGCTAAAGCAAATCAGTTTGGTTAACATTTTATACTAAATTTGATATTGTCAGTTTTGTAGTAACTTTTTACACGGCTCTTCACAAGGCAAGTACAACGCTCCATTGACTTGAATGGGATTTCCCAAAGTTCTAGCAGTCATTATTTCCTAGGAACGGACCTCTGAAAAAAATAATGACTGCTGTCAATGGCAACGGAGTTTGTGCTTCTAAGTCAGGTAGGCTATTTCATATCACTACGCAAGGACTGGAACTTCATTCAAAAGTGAAAGCAGACGGTTGATCAGCTGTGTTCTAAAGAATGTTTGATTCAAGTTCAGCGTGTGCTGTTGCAAACTATTTGTTTCAGCAAATGCCACGATGAACGGTAACAAATAGGCTAGGCTATGTAGGCTAAAGTCATATCGTGGAGTTTATTATTTCGTTTTGGCAAGTAGCCGTGTAATAAGCGGGATAATGTATAGAACGCCAGTCATTATCGGGAAAATAAATCCCTTCAGGGCGGAACAAGACCCCTCCGCTGCGTGTCGGGGTCCGGTTCGCCCTGACGGGACTTATTTTCCCAATAATGACCGGCGTTCTATACATTATCCCTTACATATTTTTGGCATGGCATATGCTCAGCTGATCTTTATTAACAGTACATGCAGACTCACACCCTGTGTGGACACACGCACACACACACACACACACATGGTGCAGTACTGTAGGGGCATACACGCACACACACACACACACACATGGTGCAGTACTGTAGGGGCATACACACACACACACACATGGTGCAGTACTGTAGGGGCATACACACACACATACACACACATGGTGCAGTACTGTAGGGGCATACACACACACACACACACACATGGTGCAGTACTGTAGGGGCATACACACACACATACACACACATGGTGCAGTACTGTAGGGGCATACACACACACATACACACACATGGTGCAGTACTGTAGGGGCATACACACACACATACACACACATGGTGCAGTACTGTAGGGGCATACACACACACATACACACACATGGTGCAGTACTGTAGGGGCACTGACCTGTCAGCAGGAAACACAAGGAGCACAGGAGCCAGCATGGTGTTGCAGTCACAAGGCAACTAAACATGACATCATTCTTCTTCTTCTTATTATTATTATTATTATTAAATAATTATTATTATTATTATTATTATTATACATCCCATATCAACAACAATAATATTACTATTACTTTAGCATTGGACACTACCACTATTGCTTTTACAACTGCTGTTACTACTACTACCACTACTACTACTGCTGCTACTACTACTACTACCACTATCACTACTACCACTACCACTACTACTACTACTGCTACTACTACTACCACTACTACCACTACTACCACTACTACCACTACTGCTACTACCACTACTACTACTGCTACTACTGCTACTACTACCACTACTACCACTACTACTACTGCTACTACTACCACTACTACTACTGCTACTACTACTGCTACTACTGCTACTACTACTACCACTACTGCTACTACTACCACTACTACCACTACTACTACTGCTACTACTACCACTACTACCACTACTACTACTGCTACTACTACTACCACTACTACTACTACTACCACTACCACTACTACTACTACTGCTACTACTACTACCACTACTACCACTACTACCACTACTACTACCACTACTACCACTACTACTACCACTACTACTACTGCTACTACTACTACCACTACTACTACTACTACTACTACTACTGCTACTACTACTACCACTACTACTACTACTACCACTACCACTACTACTACTACTACTACCACTACTACCACTACTACTACTGCTACTACTACCACTACTACCACTACTACTACTACTACTACTACTGCTACTACTACTACTGCTACTACTACTACTACCACTACTACTACTACTACTACTACTGCTACTACTACTACTACTACTACCACTACTACCACTACTACTACCAAAGATCCTTGATTACTAGCAAGATAGAGCAACGTAATTCGTTACTATGGGAGCAAAACGGGACAGTTCCGGTCTGCATAAGTGGGAGTGTCACCCTACGTCACTAAATAAACTTTCTCTCTTAATAAGCAATAACAACAGATAAACATAATTGTGTTCACAGTATTATTGTCCATAATCATGTATGATACCAATGAATCATTCTTAAGGACATGATATGAATAATTTAATTAGTCATGTGAACCGAGCTAGCTAGCTAGCTAACGCTAGCTTAAAATGCTATACAAGTGGATGGTAGTAGCTATGGCAATACAGCTATGCGCTAACAAGTGACTAGTAGTTGAAGGACTTCGCTTAAACTTAATATACTGTTGCAAATTCGCTTGAGTATAAACTATCCACTTTAACTAATGTCAGTAGTGTTATTCAGCTAGTTGTCATTTCAAAGAAATTACACTTCTCCGTTTAAAATGTTACCTTAGCTAAGAGGCTAGCTAGCATGATAACAACCGGACAGTAACTGGCAGCAGCATGGTCTAATATTAAGTTATTTTATTACAAATCCAAACACTAAAAAATTACACTATTAGGCTTGAAATGATCCCAAACACTTACAGATTATGACACAATTTTCCAAAAAACCCTCAACAAATCCAGAAAGACAAAATGACCAATTTATTGGTAAAATTCCACAAGTCTCCATTGACATTAGTGCAGCAAGGGCTTACTCTGGTCTGCATAAAGGGGGATTTCCCCCCCCTCCCCCTTGCAATAATCGAACGCGGAAATTGTCGAACGTTTGCGCCTCTCGCTCCGCTTGAACCCTCTCTGCTACTACTGCTGCTGCTGCTGCTGCTGCTGCTACTACTACTACTACCACTACTACCACTACTACCACTACTACCACTACTACTACTACCACTACTACTACTACTACCACTACTACTACTACTACCACTACTACTGCTACTACTACTACCACTACTACTACTACCACTACCACTACTACCACTACTACTACCACTACCACTACTACTACTACTACTGCTACCACTACTACTACTGCTACTACTACCACTACCACTACTACTACTACTACTACCACTACTACTACTACTACTACCACTACTACTACTACTACCACTACTGCTACTACCACTACTACTACTGCTACTACTACTACTACCACTACTACTACTACTACTACTACTACTACTACCACTACTACCACTACTACTACTACTACCACTACTGCTACTACCACTACTACTACTGCTACTACTACTACTACCACTACTACTACTACTACTACTACTACTACTACCACTACTACCACTACTACTACTACTACCACTACTGCTACTACCACTACTACCACTACTACTACTACTACCACTACTACCACTACTACCACACATTAACTAACACAGACACACACACACACACACACACTCACACACACACACACACACACACATTAACTAACACAGACACACACACACACACACACACACATACACATTAACTAACACACACACACACACACACACACACACACACACACACACACACACACACACACACATACACACACACACACACACACACACACACACTGCCATTTGATTGGGTGAGATGTATGCCCTACTGCAGCTGGGAAACTGAGGCCTCATTCTCAGGACACGACGGGAGATCTGCAATCCCTCTCATACTAGACCACAGAATTATTTACACACACACACACACAGGCACACACACATACACACACACACACAGACACACACACACACACGGGCGCACGGGCACACACACACACACACACACACACACACACACACACACACACACACAGGCATTTGAGAGGAGCAGTGTGATGTAGTGGGTCTCCTCCTGTGTGTGCTTATTAAGGCTGTCTATGCTCTGTGTGAATGGTAGAGGATTTACTCCTCTCTCCTCTCATCCTGCCCCCCTCCCTCTTCCTCTCCCCTCTCCTCCCCTGTGATCCTGTCTTCCTCTCCTCTCTCCTCCCCCTGTTCTCTCCTCTCCACCCCCCCCTCTCTCTCTGTCTAACTGGCCTGTGATGACTGGCCTCATGATCTCATATCTCACATTCATTCTCTCTCTCTCTATCCCTCTCTCATTCATCCTTCCCCTCTCTCAGTCTCTCTATCCCTCTCTCATTCATCCTTCCTCTCTCTCAGTCTCTCTCTCTATCCCTCTCTCCTTCTCTGATGATTCCCTGTCATCCCCTC
>NC_055958.1:40721983-40726983 GCF_018492685.1 Alosa sapidissima | reverse complement strand
CTTTCTGTTACGGAGCTGGGAATAGGCGTATGAGCGCAAATTAGGATGTAGTAGTGGAGGCTAAACGCGAGTAAATGCAGTTTATCCACCTCTGCAATTTCAGAAATAGAGTTTAGGCCAGACATGTGGACTCTAGTCACATGACTTGGACTCGAGTCAGACTCGAGTCATGATTTTAATGACTTCAGACTTGACTTGATAAAATTCGGCATGACTTGCGACTCGACTTGAACTTGAATACTATTCACTCAAGACTTGACTCGGACTTTGCCTCTTTGACTTGTGATGACTTGACATGTCTCGAATCAAAAACTAAATTTCCTGATCGTGTACCAGTCAACCCAGAGACGCTTTCCTGCGACTAAAAAAAAAAAAATAAAAATAGCGGAGACAAGCGGCCAGAGCACAGTTCAGTAGCCTACTGCCACTACCCTCACACGCGTTACGCACTGTGTGTAGGGCACCAAGAGACAGAGGAAGGACCAACATTTAGCCAATCACTAGTAGCTTTACTGCAAATTGATTTGCACTCTTGTTAGAGAACGTTTGTCAAAAAGCACCAACAGCATGTTACATAAAGATGATACTTTTCGAGTCCTCTCCATTAAGATCCAACTTAAACTTATGCTAGGCTACTGCATTTAATTGAGAACATATCTAAGCACGCACGAGAGGGAGAGAAAACGAGTAGGTTCCAGCTGGCTTGTCATTGTTGATGATGATTGATATCTTCTTTTAAATATAAGAAACATATAAAAAGAAATCGTGGAGGCAACAAGTACGAGATTAGAGGAGATTGTGAATCCGGTTCTCACTAGTCTACTATACTGTTATAAACTATGAGATCCAGGTCACTATGACATGCTGCACTCACTGTGATTTGGAAAGTGGACAAGAATATTATGAAGAGTTGTCTTTGCCTTGTGTAATGGAACTGGCGAGTCTTGAAGTATTCAATAATTTATTTACATGAAGCACATGATATGCCGATTGAAACGCATTCCACTCAGCTACTGTAGCTAGGTGGCTACTGGCTACCAGGCTCATAATTCACTTTTAATTGCAAACAGAAAATGTCAAGCAAGCATCATGTCATACATGTTTCTCTTTCCAAAGGAATGAAAGCTGTTTGTGCCAACTTAATATCATGCTTATCATTGTTAATATTGTGCTATACATGTGGCACAAACAATGTTTGAGTTTGTGGACTAGCCATAGGCTATATTTGAACGGAGCTGGTAAAAAAAGATCATTATGAGAACGTGTGGACAGTGCACAATGGGCTTAAAGTGACAGTGCACCATTTACAAATTAGATGAACAGCATCAAATGTGTAGTATTTCTTAAGAAATTAATACTTTAAAACACAATTACTGTCATTATTATCTTTTAAATAATATAAAAGTGTTGACCTTGGCTTCCCTTATGAGTCACCACTGGCAGACAGCCTAATAAATTGTTTGCAGGCAAATCTGTGGCCTAGCGCAGTGAGATACCATCAGTCAAATTATTACTCATCCTTACAGTGGGCTGCGCAATTTGGAAAAACATTATATATATTTGCAGCTGTGCTGAGTGTCATGTAGCTATCCGTTTTGTACAGATTACTCAGGTATGCACATGTGTATATTACACAGGTATGCACATGCATATGTCGTAAAAGATTACAAGACAGAAACATTGAACATATTTTAATCTGTATTTATAAAAAAAAATACTGTGGAAGATGGAAGTGCTAAAATTATGATCGATAGTCTAATAATGGCATTATTAAGTGAAGAGTACCTGATGACTTGTTCAGGACTTGAAAAAGATTGGGACTTGGACTTGGACTCGACTTGGCTTTGATGTGACTTGGACTTGGACTCGACTTGCCCTTCTCTGTATTTACTTGGGACTTGACTTGGACTTGACTGCTAAGACTTGGGACTTACTTGTGACTTGCCAAACAGTGACTTGGTCCCACCTCTGGTTTAGGCCTATCCACCTCTTAGTTTATGCACCTCTCAAAAGAGTTTATTCACTTTTAACATTTAAAACTGTATCATACAATACTATTCTATATTCCCAATACTGTACATTAACCTCCACCATTATCAAACATGTTCTGAATGCCTTTTTTAAAAATCTGATACCGCATGGCACAGTCCACCTCACCGAGATTGCAGAATTCATAGTTCACCCACCTCTTATTTTACTACTACCTCCCTGGCACAAATGTACTTTTCCTCTCCTAGACGAGGGCAATTGGACATTTTATGGTCAATATTAGATTGGTGAGAACACTAAATATACTAAATCATATACTAGATCCCCTGTAAGAAATTTCAATCATTCTATCGTAGGTCTTGGTGTTTTTTTTAGATATTATGAAATAAGTAAGCTATACATTTTTTCACTTTCTTAAGTGGGCTATAGTTCTCATTAGAGAATGTTGCGTTTTTAAGCGCCAGAACTGCTTATCACATCGTGTGACTAAGTTTACACCAATCATCATCTTCTAATGTATCCTTATGTTGAGATGTCCATTCTCTTTGCCCTAGGCTATCATTTGTGCGTGAAGCATGTTTCAATTAAGACAGTACACAAGCTATTTTTATTGTTGTATTGAATGATTTCATGAATGAATTGTACGCACATAGGCTACAGGATTACGGCTGGCAGCGCCACTGACCAAGGCCACAGTAGCCTGTGAACATCTATCGCAAGAATCTAACATTCTAAGCAACAGCAAAGCAAATGCAAGCTAACCAAAGTGCAGTCGGTTCTCCCGCCATGGTTTTGGAAATCACACACCTGCTGCATCTGAAGGCCCACGCATAATAAGGCCTACGCCTATCACTCTACACGCCCCTGTTGCACGTCACATTAATAGCTGATGCTGCCTCCCCAAAATGCCGCATCATGTGAACAGATCAACAGGCCTGCAAATTTTCACCTCGTTTTCAGACACACGTTGCGGCAAAAAGACGTCTCATTGTATTGTTTTTTTTGTCGGGTCGGGTCAGGTTCGGGTAGTTAATATTGAGGGTCGGGTGGGTGCAGATTGGCTCTCCTGACGGGTCGGGTGTGTGCAGATTGGCTCTCCTGACGGGTCGGGTGCAGATTGACTCTCCTGACGGGTGGGGTGCAGATTGGCTCTCCTGACGGGTCGGGTGGGTGCAGATTGGCTCTCCTGACGGGTCGGGTGCAGATTGGCTCTCCTGACGGGTGGGGTGGGTGCAGATGAGTGGATGAATAGCTTACATAAGGGTGTGTGTGTGTCCCCGCACATAAGGGCAGCCCGCACTTTTCAAACCACACTCAAGCTTATAGTTATTGTCCCCACCACTTCTAAAAACAAACTGACGTCCCCCCCTTGCCCCCCCCCAGAAAACGCCCACACACACAGGCTTTAGTTGTGTAGTTGTGGCATTAGAGAGCGTCTCAGGCTACATGCTGAACAAACACACACATACACACACACACACACACACACACACACACACAGTTGGTAGAAGCTGAGCCCACAAGTGTGTTTGCCACACTTTCAAATGGGATATTTCACACACACACACACACACACACACACTGGTGGTAGAAGCTGAGCCCACAAGTGTGTTTGCCATACTTTCAAATGGGATATTTCACACACACACACACACACACACACACTCACACACACACACACACACACACACACATTCTGTTATTAGAGAAAAGGATGTGCATTTTTTCAGAGGAGCCAATGATCTCTCTCTCTCTCTCTCCCTCTCACACACACACACACACAGTGCTGCCGCTACCACCAGGGCACCAAACGACAGAGGGGGCACCAACATTTACCCAACACATAGGACCAGCTTTACTGCACCAACATTTATCCAACACATAGGACCAGCTTTACTGCACCAACATTTACCCAACATATAGAGCAGCTTTACTGCATTTACCCAACACATAGAGCAGCTTTACTGCACATTTACCCAACACATAGAGCAGCTTTACTGCACCAACATTTACCCAACACATAGAGCAGCTTTACTGCATTTACCCAACACATAGAGCAGCTTTACTGCACATTTTACCCAACACATAGAGCAGTTTTACTGCACCAACATTTACCCAACACATAGGAGTAACATTACTGCACAGAGGGGCTTAAAGGGAAACTTGGCAGGATTTCCCCCTCTGCTGGAGAAATTGTGCATTATGCTATTTCAAACTGTGGGAAAAGGTAACAATAAAGCACATGGATTTGTTTACAAGCTAGCGAACGGTTAGCATAAGTTTGGCAGAACTATGTGGATGTTACAAGGTAAGAAACACGATTTAAAACGAGTTTCTTGTTTCTCACTTCTCTTTCTGGGATGGTAGTCTCAATGTTGCAAGGTTGGTTTTCCGCCTGGGGACGCTAGGCGCAGCGGGGAAAGTCACCATTTTCACCGGAACAGGTCATTTAACCATCCGAATGATTTCTAAACGGGTTTATTACGTTGAAATAGTTGCCAAGTTCCCCTTTAACAGAACTCTAGAATTCTACTAGAGAACGCTACTACAGAACTCTAGAACTCTACTACAGAACGCTTTAGATCCCAGTCCACAGAGGGGCTGAACAAAACTCCAGAACTCTAGAACTCCAGAACTGTACTACAGAACATTTTAGATCCTAGTCCACAGAGGGGCTGAACAGAACTCTAGAACTCTAGAACTGTACTACAGAACACTTTAGATCCCAGTCCACAGAGGGGCTGAACAGAACTCCAGAACTCTAGAACTCCAGAACTGTACTACAGAACACTTTAGATCCCAGTCCACAGAGGGGCTGAACAGAACTCCAGAACTCTAGAACTCCAGAACTGTACTACAGAACACTTTAGATCCCAGTCCACAGAGGGGCTGAACAGAACTCCAGAACTCTAGAACTGTACTACAGAACACTTTAGATCCCAGGAAGGAGCTAGAGAGAGGGAGAGAGGGGGGGCGAGAGATGAAGGGATGGAGAGAGAGATAGAGAGAGG
>NC_055958.1:40714483-40716983 GCF_018492685.1 Alosa sapidissima | reverse complement strand
TGTAAACGGTATTTCTACTGAACCTCCTGTAGTAAACAGTAAAGGGAAAAAAACTGATTTGCTTTTTACTGGAATGCTGTGTGCATTGGAATGCTACATGCATGTGAACATGACATGTAGACATACAGTTCCCAACCAAGAAATTTAGTGTAAAAACGGTGGATTGCATGTTTTTCATGCAAATACCTGTAAAACTGAAACATAAAAGTCTATGCAGTTTTTGTAATGTCAACAATAGCCAGTATTTTGAAACCTGGTGTACTTTGATTGACTGCATGTACCTTGTGAAGTAAAAACAAGTGTTATTCTTTGACAGAATAATTTAATTTAGAGTCAGATTTCCAGTGTTTTGGTAAAGTTAGTGTATGCAGAGAAAGATGTGTTAGTATATATTTAACAAAATGTGTTTTTGAGAAGAAAATTATCCATTTGGCCAATTGTGTTTTGTAGGTGTGAGTCTGTGTTAAGAGTTTAGAAAAATAATCTGAAGTATGGGTAAGCGCTTGTTAGCGATTGAAAAAAAAACTGTAATCATATGAATGCACTAAAAGCAAAGAGCCCCACAGGGCACTCTGAAATATACAATGATAAGCCTAGAGATGAATCCATAGCAACCAGTTCATGTGTTGAATTTGTTATTACCCAGTGTGCCTTGTTGAATGGTCTCAATGTTTTATTGTTTTATTTCGTGTGAATGTAGTTTACTACAGGAGTAACTTAATATATGAAGTGTAATGCAGGAAGTGTGCATTTAGTTTCCATGCTTATTGTGTTTCCACAACAATGTTAGTGAGTAAATCTACTGAAACGGCCACCAGGTTGTTGGAGTGTGATGTGTAAGATCAGAAAGCAGAGGTTGAATCATCGGTGTTATGAGTGCTGTTATGGCCAGCTCGTTCACAGACTGCAACATAAAGGGAGACGACGACAAATGTTTAATCAAAAAGATAATTTATTGAAAATAGAGCAAAATTATAAGCAACGAATGTCTAGGGGAATAAAATGTGGAATGTAATGCTGTGCCTGCGTGGATGCAGTGAACGTGTCAGTATGTTAGAGAATTGAGAGAACAAGAGAGAAAGAGAGTTAGTGAGATAAGGGGGAGAGAAAAGGGAGAAATGAAGCAATGTGCCTGTGTCGAAAGGAAATCAAGAAACGAGCCAAAGAGTGCCTACAGAGAGAGAGAGAGAGAAACCCTTTTGTACCCCCACCTCCAAATACAGGTGCACCTAATAATGCAATTAGCTTAACCAGGCCCAGCACTGCCCGTGCACTGACAGACCAGGACCTGAAGGGGCACAAGGGGTCGTAACAGTGCAAACAGTGTCTTTGCCAAGCGCAGACCAGGGCAGAAGGCAATATGTTGGGGAGGGTCACACACACACACACACACACACAATGTGTTTTGGGAGGGTTGTGCCTTTTTTCCAAATCCTTTTAGAGGGCAAGGGAGGGTCAAGTATCTTTTGACTAAAGTCCCCAAAACCGTAAAAAAAAAAAAGTCTGGTAGCCCCTTCAATAAATAACAAAACACAACAACTAACAACAACTAAAACACATCAAGCTCAGTCCAGTTCTGCTTCCCAAAACATCAATTAGAGTCAACAAACAAAATTACCAACCAAAGTAGGTAGGTAGGTCCTAAAGGTAGGTAGTAGGTCCTAAAAAAAGAATGTGAATTGGCAGAATATCTCATCTCTGTCAGAGATACAAAGCAGGGGCAAACCCTGACCAAGTACAGGCTCAGAGACCACAACCTAGCAGTAGAAACAGGCAGGCACAGGACAACCTGGCTGCCAAGAGAACAAAGATTATGTGGTCACTGTCAGGCAGAGGAGGTTGAGACAGAGGAGCACTTTCTTCTTCACTGTGAAAAATATGCAAATGTAAGATGTACATTCTTCCCCAAATTCCAAATTGGTATCCCGCATTTTCAACATTGTGACGATGTAGAGTAGGGGTGGGCAACTAATTTCCCCAAGGGGCAGATTATGAACTTTCAGGGCCCTGGGCCCAGATGTATTAAGGGCCCACTAATTGTCGTATATGTGGGAGGGGGGGTTTGGGGGTCCTCCCCCAGAAATGTTTTAATTTGTTTGATGTGATTTCCTGTATTCTGGTGCATTTTGGGGATGGCCAATACTAAATTCAATCAGATTCATAGCCTACATCCTGATTTGATGGCTTGGGCTTTGAAGGCTTGGGCTTCAGGGCCCCCTGACCCCTTGGGCCCCTGGGCCCGGTAGGCCCGTGCAGTAATCCATCCCTGCCAAGGGGCCACATGACAAACTGGGATTGTTGAGGAGGGCCGGACCCAAAATACCGAACTCAAGTCTGAACTCAATTCTGTTCAATTCTATTCTGTTCTTGTATAACATTAAGTAAATCATATGGTTTTGTTTACTAGTCGTAAGAACAGATGAAAATGTGAGGGAGACAATAGTTAATCTATGTCCAGTATTTAATCCTCATTCTTGAAAAATTATTTTTTGACATGACA
>NC_055958.1:40701983-40709483 GCF_018492685.1 Alosa sapidissima | reverse complement strand
ATGTGAAATCTATGAACTAATAATGTTTTGGTACTTGTTGTCTAGCAGATACCAGTGATAATTGAGTGTGGAGACAGTTAGAATCATATAGGCCTTTCAGCGTGATTTATTTTTGTGAAAAAAAATGTGCTGGACAATACCAACTAGTTTTTCTTATCTTGATATAAGATTAATAACACTTGGTTAGATTTTGTTAGATAAGCAGTTTTTGCAGTGTGTAGCTATTTTGTCTTGCCTCAGACACACACACTCTCTCACACACAGACACACATACTTCATGTAGCTATTTGGTCTTGCCTCAGACACACACACTCTCTCACACACAGACACACACACACTTCATGTAGCTATTTGGTCTTGCCTCCTGCCTCCTCATTATGCCGGCTTGTATGTAAACACTCACGGTATGAAGTACCATGCTGGCAATGCTCTGCCTCGTTTTTAGACACACAGCATAAAGCAGCATAAAGACGTCCCTTCTCCCCTTGAAAGTTGTGCAATCTCTATCTAAAAACGGCTATAGGGACACACACACAAACACAGAGTATCTCCCTGTTACGTTATCTTATATTTACATAATGGAACATCACCAACGTTATCCTACACTCACACACTGGACACACCTACACACACACACACACACACACACACACACATACACACACACACACACACACACACCATATCTCTATTCCCCTCTGCCCTCTGGATCCTGTAAGCAGCCCAGAGGAGTTTCTCTTTGAAGTCTGACTCTCCTGTGCTTTAAAAGGCTCTGTAGCGTTGATATGTCTACACTCTCACTCACACACACACACACACACACACACACGCTCACACACATACACACACACACACTCACACACACACTCTCACTCACACACACACACTCACACACACACTCTCACTCACACACACACACACACACACACACACGCTCACACACATACACACACACACACTCACACACACACTCTCACTCACACACACACACACACACACACACACGCTCACACACATACACACACACACACTCACACACACACTCTCACTCACACACACACACTCACACACACACACACACACACACACACACACACACACACACACACACACTCACACACACACTCTCACTCACACACACACACACACACACACACACACGCTCACACACATACACACACACACACTCACACACACACTCTCACTCACACACACACACTCACACACACACACACACACACACACACACACACACACACACACACACACACTCTCACTCACACACACACACACACACACACACGCTCACACACATACACACACACACACTCACACACACACTCTCACTCACACACACACACTCACACACACACACACACACACACACACACACACACACACACACACACACACACACACACACACTCTCCTCTCCTGTGCTTTACAGTTTTTCTCGATTGCTTTTACCTGCTTAAGTAAACTAGAACCCACTTGGTCTTCATGACTACTTTCTTTGCACAGCAGAAGTCATCTCTTGCGAATGTGTTCACACATTTTCATAGGGTTCACACATTGCTCACACCCTTTTGCAAAACAGTTAACACAGGTGTCATTCAAAAGCCCCAAACTATTGGTTTTCCCATGCTAAACAAAAGGAAAACATCTTTTCACAGGTGGTATAGATTCCTTGCATAAGTCTGAATCTCTGATACACCTGTGTGAAACTCCTTTGCACAATTCTTCAATCAGCAATCATTCATTATACATAAGAGATGTCTGTTCTGTGTTGCTATTTGCAAGTATGGATCTAATGCACATTTAGACAAAGTACTGTATTGCCTAGTTGGTGGAGAAAACAGTACAAAAGGTGTTTACTGTAGGTCTATTCTATGAAAAATGACAAGTTGTAGTTCAATGAAATTTACTGTATCTTGCTAAGTATTTACTGTATGTCTTACATGTCAATGGCAGTTTTCACAGTTTTTTTCTGATAGGCCTACCAGAAAAATGAGAAAGTAATGGAACAGACATAGCAAAAATGCTCATTTTGAGAACTAGATTTTGCATTTTGTTGTCCAGTGTGTAATGATTGATTAAAGAGTGTTAAAACGGTCGAGAAAAACTGTAAAAGGCTCTGTCAATTTGTTGCGTTCCATTCCAGATTTCCCAAGATGGAAGTGATCAAGTACAGAGTACTGTATTAAAGAGAGTGTGTGTCTTCAGAGTACTGTATTAAAGAGTGTGTGTGTGTGTGTTCAGAGTACTGTATTCGAGCGAGAGTGTGTGTGTGTGTGTTCAGAGTACTGTATTAGAGAGTGTGTGTGTGTGTTTGTGTGTGTGTATTTTTTCAGAGTACTGTATTAGAGTGTGTGTGTGTGTTTGTGTGTGTGTGTGTGTTTTCAGAGTACTGTATTAGAGAGAGAGAGAGTGTGTGTGTGTGTGTGTGTGTGTGTGTGTGTGTGTGTGTGTGTGTGTGTGTGTGTGTGTGTGTGTGTGTGCGCGCATATATATGTGTGTGTATGTGTGTGAGTGTGTGTGTGTGTGTGTTTTCAGAGTACTGTACATTAGCAGTTGGACTTCTGACTGCTGCAGGAGGAGGAACTGATGACCACACAAGAGTTGGAGCTGCTGATTGGGTGGAACTGATGATCACACAATGGTTGGAGCTGCTGATTGGGTGGAACTGATGACCACACAAGAGTTGGAGCTTGAGAGCCTTTGCTGGACTTCTTACATTTTTTTCTGAATGCTTAAACCCTAACTGTGATTCTTATAGCACAATCTCTAAAACTATTAATACTTATAGAAAAACCACTCACTGAGTTCGCAAAACTAAAAGCACAACTCACTGCTTTACACTCAATTTCCAAATGATCAACACACTCCTAGCAAAACTATACACATGTATGGCTATTATTTACACTATTTTGCCAACTGTCTGGCACACTATTACATGTGAAAACTGTTTTAGATAATTAGTTCACTTTGCAATCAGCCTAAGCACTATACATAAGCAAATCACAAATAATTCCATAAGGCTACGAGAAATACAGCAGCGCATAATTGAGGATGACACCACCTTCTAAAACATATGCAATGTGAGCATTTCTGTATTATGTCATGTACTTGCCCACAACAGCATCCGAATGAAACAAATCTACAGAGTCCCTTTTGAAAGAAACAGTGAACGTGTAAAACAACTGCGATATGACTGTGCATGTAAGCTATAGTATCATTGCTACTGAATCTGGAAGTGCATACTGTAGTGCTGTGCATGGGCCTGCTGTGCTGCCTTTGTTTTGTCTTGCCCAGAGAGTGATAGAGCTAGAGGCAGATGCCATGGGTCATGAGCAGGTTTTACAGTAACTTCACTAAAACAAGGAGACGTGGCAGGAACATTACTGGACACTGTGCCGTAATCAAAGTCCCAGGACAACGTGGCGGTAACATCACTATGTGTGCAGCTACAAGTCAGAATGGCGTTGTTCACCATCATGCAACCCTAGGCCCATATAACACTGCACACATTATTACATTCCTGGACACCTTACATGACATGCTCACTAATGTTCAGAGGCCAGAGTAGACAAGATACATCATCATATGGGACACTGTTAGCTTCCATAGGGCTGCTACTGGTTTCCAGATCACCCCTCCTCACTGTACTCAACCTCCCCTCATACTCCCCCTCCTCACTGTACTCAACCTCCTCACTGTACTCAACCTCCCCTCATACTCCCCCTCCTCACTGTACTCAACCTCCTCACTGTACTCAACCTCCCCCCATACTCCCCCTCCTCACTGTACTCAACCTCCCCCCATACTCCCCCTCCTCACTGTACTCAACCTCTCCCCATACTCCATACTCCCCCTCCTCACTGTACTCAACCTCCCCCCATACTCCATACTCCCCCTCCTCACTGTACTCAACCTCCCCCCATACTCCCCCTCCTCACTGTACTCAACCTCCCCCATACTCCATACTCCCCCTCCTCACTGTACTCAACCTCCCCCCATACTCCATACTCCCCCTCCTCACTGTACTCAACCTCCCCTCATACTCAACCTCCTCACTGTACTCAACCTCTCCCAATACTCCCCCTCCTCACTGTACTCAACCTCCCCCCATACTCCATACTCCCCTCCTCACTGTACTCAACCTCCCCCCATACTCCATACTCCCCCTCCTCACTGTACTCAACCTCCCCTCATACTCCCCTCCTCACTGTACTCAACCTCCCCTCATACTCCCCCTCCTCACTGTACTCAACCTCCCCCCATACTCCCCCTCCTCACTGTACTCAACCTCCCCCCATACTCCCCTCCTCACTGTACTCAACCTCCCCCCATACTCCATACTCCCCCTCCTCACTGTACTCAACCTCCCCTCATACTCCCCCTCCTCACTGTACTCAACCTCCCCCCATACTCCCCCTCCTCACTGTACTCAACCTCCCCCCATACTCCCCTCCTCACTGTACTCAACCTCCCCCCATACTCCCCCTCCTCACTGTACTCAACCTCTCCCCATACTCCCCCTCCTCACTGTACTCAACCTCCTCACTGTACTCAACCTCCCCTCATACTCCCCCTCCTCACTGTACTCAACCTCCCCCCATACTCCCCTCCTCACTGTACTCAACCTCCCCCCATACTCCATACTCCCCCTCCTCACTGTACTCAACCTCCCCCCATACTCCATACTCCCCCTCCTCACTGTACTCAACCTCCCCCCATACTCCCCTCCTCACTGTACTCAACCTCCCCCCATACTCCATACTCCCCCTCCTCACTGTACTCAACCTCCCCCCATACTCCATACTCCCCCTCCTCACTGTACTCAACCTCTCCTCATACTCCCCCTCCTCACTGTACTCAACCTCCCCCCATACTCCCCCTCCTCACTGTACTCAACCTCTCCCATACTCCCCCTCCTCACTGTACTCAACCTCCTCACTGTACTCAACCTCCCCCCATACTCCATACTCCCCCTCCTCACTGTACTCAACCTCTCCCCATACTCCCCCTCCTCACTGCACTCAACCTCCCCCCATACTCCATACTCCCCCTCCTCACTGTACTCAACCTCCCCTCATACTCAACCTCCTCACTGTACTCAACCTCTCCCAATACTCCCCCTCCTCACTGTACTCAACCTCCCCCCATACTCCATACTCCCCTCCTCACTGTACTCAACCTCCCCCCATACTCCATACTCCCCCTCCTCACTGTACTCAACCTCCCCCCATACTCCCCCTCCTCACTGTACTCAACCTCCCCCCATACTCCATACTCCCCTCCTCACTGTACTCAACCTCCCCCCATACTCCATACTCCCCCTCCTCACTGTACTCAACCTCCCCTCATACTCCCCCTCCTCACTGTACTCAACCTCCCCCCATACTCCCCCTCCTCACTGTACTCAACCTCTCCCAATACTCCCCCTCCTCACTGTACTCAACCTCCCCCCATACTCCCCCTCCTCACTGTACTCAACCTCCCCTCATACTCCCCCTCCTCACTGTACTCAACCTCCCCCCATACTCCCCCTCCTCACTGCACTCAACCTCCCCCCATACTCCATACTCCCCTCCTCACTGTACTCAACCTCCCCTCATACTCCCCTCCTCACTGTACTCAACCTCCCCCCATACTCCCCCTCCTCACTGTACTCAACCTCCCCCCATACTCCCCCTCCTCACTGTACTCAACCTCTCCCAATACTCCCCCTCCTCACTGTACTCAACCTCCCCCCATACTCCCCCTCCTCACTGTACTCAACCTCTCCCCATACTCCCCCTCCTCACTGTACTCAACCTCCTCACTGTACTCAACCTCCCCTCATACTCCCCCTCCTCACTGTACTCAACCTCCCCCCATACTCCCCTCCTCACTGTACTCAACCTCCCCCCATACTCCATACTCCCCCTCCTCACTGTACTCAACCTCCCCCTATACTCCATACTCCCCCTCCTCACTGTACTCAACCTCCCCCCATACTCCCCCTCCTCACTGTACTCAACCTCTCCCATACTCCCCCTCCTCACTGTACTCAACCTCCTCACTGTACTCAACCTCCCCCCATACTCCATACTCCCCCTCCTCACTGTACTCAACCTCCCCCCATACTCCCCCTCCTCACTGTACTCAACCTCCTCACTGTACTCAACCTCCCCTCATACTCCATACTCCCCCTCCTCACTGTACTCAACCTCCTCACTGTACTCAACCTCCCCCCATACTCCCCCTCCTCACTGTACTCCCCCTCCTCACTGTACTCAACCTCCCCCCATACTCCATACTCCCCCTCCTCACTGTACTCAACCTCCCCCCATACTCCCCCTCCTCACTGTACTCAACCTCCCCCATACTCCATACTCCCCCTCCTCACTGTACTCAACCTCCCCCCATACTCCATACTCCCCCTCCTCACTGTACTCAACCTCCCCTCATACTCAACCTCCTCACTGTACTCAACCTCTCCCAATACTCCCCCTCCTCACTGTACTCAACCTCCCCCCATACTCCATACTCCCCTCCTCACTGTACTCAACCTCCCCCCATACTCCATACTCCCCCTCCTCACTGTACTCAACCTCCCCTCATACTCCCCTCCTCACTGTACTCAACCTCCCCTCATACTCCCCCTCCTCACTGTACTCAACCTCCCCCCATACTCCCCCTCCTCACTGTACTCAACCTCCCCCCATACTCCCCTCCTCACTGTACTCAACCTCCCCCCATACTCCATACTCCCCCTCCTCACTGTACTCAACCTCCCCTCATACTCCCCCTCCTCACTGTACTCAACCTCCCCCCATACTCCCCCTCCTCACTGTACTCAACCTCCCCCCATACTCCCCTCCTCACTGTACTCAACCTCCTCACTGTACTCAACCTCCCCTCATACTCCCCCTCCTCACTGTACTCAACCTCCCCCCATACTCCCCTCCTCACTGTACTCAACCTCCCCCCATACTCCATACTCCCCCTCCTCACTGTACTCAACCTCCCCCCATACTCCATACTCCCCCTCCTCACTGTACTCAACCTCCTCACTGTACTCAACCTCCCCTCATACTCCCCCTCCTCACTGTACTCAACCTCCCCCCATACTCCCCTCCTCACTGTACTCAACCTCCCCCCATACTCCATACTCCCCCTCCTCACTGTACTCAACCTCCCCCCATACTCCATACTCCCCCTCCTCACTGTACTCAACCTCCCCCCATACTCCCCTCCTCACTGTACTCAACCTCCCCCCATACTCCATACTCCCCCTCCTCACTGTACTCAACCTCCCCCCATACTCCATACTCCCCCTCCTCACTGTACTCAACCTCTCCTCATACTCCCCCTCCTCACTGTACTCAACCTCCCCCCATACTCCCCCTCCTCACTGTACTCAACCTCTCCCATACTCCCCCTCCTCACTGTACTCAACCTCCTCACTGTACTCAACCTCCCCCCATACTCCATACTCCCCCTCCTCACTGTACT
>NC_055958.1:40674483-40686983 GCF_018492685.1 Alosa sapidissima | reverse complement strand
ACACACACACACGCATACACACATTTGATCCTGATCTTTCCGTGGGAAAATGGCATTTTCTCTGTGTGAGAGTCTTTGTGCTCAGGTCACTGAGTAGAATCTGAAGTATGTGTGTGTCTCTGTGTGTGTGTGTGTGTGTGTGTGTTTGTGTGTGTGTAGTGTGCTTTCAGGTCTGCAAGCGGAAATTGTGCTGAATCGTGTACCTGTCCACAGTGCTCTGCTACAGCAAATCTAAAATGGGAACGCATATGACTCCTTGTGTGTGTGTGTGTGTGTGTGTGTGTGTGTGTGTGTGTGTGTGTGTGAGTGTGTGTGTGCGCGCGTATGTGTCCCTTTATGTGTGTGTGTGACTGGATAATGTTGTGCCACAGCTTGTACCTCTCTCTTTGTGTTTTGAGCTTGTTTCTATTGTTTTGGCTCCTCTACCTCTTCCTCATCTTTCCTCCTCCTGCCCCTATCCCCTCTCCTCCTCCTATTCCCCCGACACCCCTCCTCCTCCTCTTCCTCCTCCTCCTCCTATTCCCCCGACACCCCTCCTCCTCCTCCTCCCCCCCTCCTCCTCCTCCTCTTCCTCCTCCTCCTCCTGTTCCCCATGGTGGTTGAGATGTCTTCCACTGATGGCTACAAGATCTGGGAGCCCAGAGGAGACTTGTACCAATCCCCAATCCCCAATCCCCAATCCCCAATCACCAATCCCCAATCACCAATCCCCAATCCCCAATCACCAATCCCCAATCCCCAATCACCAATCCCCAATCTCCAATCCCCAATCCCCAATCCCCAATCACCAATCCCCAATCCCCAATCCCCAATCACCAATCCCCAATCTCCAATCACCAATCCCCAATCACCAATCCCCAATCCCCAATCACCAATCCCCAATCCCCAATCACCAATCCCCAATCTCCAATCCCCAATCCCCAATCACCAATCCCCAATCCCCAATCCCCAATCACCAATCCCCAATCACCAATCCCCAATCCCCAATCACCAATCTCTGTCTCTCTGTCTCTATCACACTTCAAAGCTCCTCTCTTCTAGTCTCCCCAACCCCTCTTACCTGTTTACACTCAACCATTCTGTGCTCTTTCTCTCTCTCTCTCTCTCTCTCTCTCTCTCTCTCTCTCTCTCTCTCTCTCTTTCTCTCTCTCTTTGAGGGGTGTATCAGGAACGGGCAGGAGGAGGAGTACAGGAGCCTGGTGGAGGACTTTGTGCAATGGTGCAAACTCAATCATCTCCAACTCAACACTTCAAAGACCAAGGAGATGGTGGTGGATTTCCGCAGGTCTAAGCCCACTCTGCTACCAGTCCATATTGATGGGGTCAATGTGGAGGTGGTTAGCACCTACAAGTATCTGGGTCTCCACCTGGACAATAAACTGGACTGGTCAGCCAACACTGATGCACTCTACAAGAAAGGGCAGAGCAGGCTGTACTTCCTGAGGAGGCTGCGGTCCTTCAATGTGTGCAGTAAGCTCCTATGGATGTTCTACCAGTCTGTTGTTGCCAGCGTCCTCTTCTATGCAGTAGTATGCTGGGGAGGAAGCACAAGGAAGAAGGATGCTGGGCGACTTGACAGGCTGGTAAGGAAAGCTGGCTCTGTAGTGGGAGCTGAACTGGAGTGCATCACTTCAATATCTGACAAAAGGACCCTGAACAAACTGATCAACATCTTGGACAATGAGTGTCACCCACTCCACAGCACTATTGTTAAGTAGAAGAGCCTGATCAGCTGGAGACTTCGCTCACTGCCTTGCACAACTGACAGACTGAGGAGGTCATTTGTCCCCAGGGCCATTGAACTGTACAATGCCTCACTTAAGGGAAGAGGAGAGATAGATTCTCTGCATAGTCTGTCTGCCTCTTCACCCCCTCCATGTTTGGTACTGTCTGTCCACTAGCCACTTTTACCACTGTCTTTATGCCTCACCGTTTGCGTGCTATATTAGCACATTAGCACATATGCATAACCCCCCCTCTCCATGCCACAGCCGAACTGTGGCCACACTTATACATTTTCTTTAAATAGTTAAATATATAGATATATAGACTTTACTTTACTTTATTTCTGCATTGTTGCACTGTTGGACTTACTCATTTGCACTATCACCATGACCACTATCACCATTGCACTACCACCATGACACTCATTCACACAGAGCACCTTACCATACCTTACTATGCACAGAGAATCACAGGCTCAGTCCCTGCCTCAGTCATTGCAAGCACCTCTGATTGATTAATCACCACTATGTGGATACTGTTTTTAGAATTGATTTAGATTAAGTGTTAGTTGGTATAATTTGTATTTTAGTATATTTAGCATATTCTTTATCTTCTACTGTCCTTATTGCTTAGTTGTGTTTTTATATTATATACTTTAATTTCTTTTTCTGCTGTTAAAGAATGTGTTTGTGTTGTCTGTATGCTGCTGAGACCTTGAATTTCCCCTGGGGATCAATAAAGTATCTATCTATCTATCTATCTATCTATCTATCTCTCCCTCTCTCTTTCTCTCTCTCTCTCTTTCTAAATTCAATTCAAATATGCTTTATTGGCACGACAAATCATATGATGCATTGCCAAAGCATTCACAGGAATTATAATAATTACAAAAAAATAAATAAACAAACATATACAAACATTACAAACATTTACACTTCATCAATACACTGTGCATGTGTGTTTGTGTGCGTGTGTGTGTGTGTGTGCGCGTGTGTGTGCGTGTGCGTGCGTGTGCGTGCCCGTGCGTGTGTGTGGGCGCGTTGCTCAGTGGTCACTCCTCCTCTTTCTGTCACAGTTGTGTATGTGTGTGTGTGCCAATTCATTGATATAGATGTTGAAGAGGGTTGGTGAGAGTGGACAGCCTTGCCTCACGCCCCACCCTTGAGTGAAGTAGCTGGTTTGCTTATTTCCAATTTTAATTGTGCATTTATTGTTCGAATACATTGTTTTTATTATGCTGTATGTTTTGCCTCCAATACCACTGTCAATTAGTTTAGAGAGTAGACCTTCATGCCAAATTGAATCGAAAGCTTTTTCAAAGTCTACAAAGCAGGCAAATACTTTTGATTTGTTTTGGTTCATATGTTTGAGGAGAAACTGAAGACTGGTAATGCTAGAGAGGCATGGAGAGGGAGAAGAGACAGACCTCTCATTGGGTAGGGAGAAGAGACAGACCTCTCATTGTGATGACCCTGTCCAACTAGCAAATAGTCTGAACATATTCTACTCCAGATTTGACAAATATGATTTTCAAAGTGAGTGTGACGCTGTCTGCTCTGGACTGACCTCTGACCCAATGATTATTCAGGAGGATAAAGTGATCTCCGTACTGCAAAGGGTTAACCCTCACAAAGCCCCTGGTCCAGACGGGCTCAAAGGGTGGGTATTAAAGGAATGTGCAGCCCTACTGGGACCAACTATCACCAAAGTGTTCCAGCTGTTCCTGAACTCCAACTTTTACCCCAAGGCCTGGAAGACAGCGACCATCATACCTGTACCACAAACCCCCCCACGCCAAAATGATGTGGAATATAACCATGTGGACTATATATTCAAAACCATGTGGACTATATGTTCAAAAAAGGGAGACAGCGCCTGGCCCTTCTGAGGAAACTCAGAAGCCTCAACACCAGCCAGCGCACAATGACCATGGTCTACAAATCACTGACCGAGAGTGTGCTGACGTTCAACATCGTGTCATGGTATGGGCACCTTTCGGTCAAACAAAGAACACACTGGCACAAATAGTCAACCAGGGTGGAAAGATCATTGGACATAAACAACATCAACTCTCACACCTGTATTCACAGATTTTATTAAAAAAGGCATTACAGGTTTATCATGATCCAACTCATCCCCTCCACTGTGCTTTCCAGCTGCTGCCATCAGGACGGAGACTTGCAGTCCCAATGGCAAGGAAGAATGCTTACAAGTGGTCATTCATTCCATCAGCCGTGACCATCCTTAACAAAGAACTGCCCATAGTCAGATAAATGTATGCGGTTAGGCCCTTTATGTATTTTACTCATTATTTCTATCTTTTAACTCTTCTCTGGAGCAAACGGGACTGATTTCATAGTTTTTACCTATATATTATGTTTATCTATTTATTGTGCATAGTGTTGTCTGTGATGTGTGTGTGTGTGTGTGTGTGCTTCTTGTATGTCTTTATGCCACTGTCAAAGACAATTTTCCATTTTATGTAAGTTTTATTGACATTAAAGAAGTCTAAGTCTAAGTCTTTGTCAATTAGGGTTTGTAATGTGAAGATATGATCTGATGTTCTATATTTTGGTAGGAATCCAATTTGACTTTTGCTTAGGACACTGTGCTCGATAAGGAAGTTCATGATTCTTTTCTTCATGATGCTGCAGAAAACCTTCCCCAGATTACTGCTTAAACAGATAATTATTTGGGTCTAGTTTGTCTCCACTCTTAAATATGGGCGTATGTGTCCTTTATTCCAAACGTCAGGGAAATAACCAACACTGAGAATAAAATTGAAGAGTTTTAATATTTAATATCTCATTTTGAGTCTGTGATCAGCATGTTTTAGCATTTCATTTAGAATTCCATCTGGTCCACTCACTTTTTTTGGTTTTAGGGTGTGCAGTCTGTCTAGCAATTCCTTTCTGTGATAGGGTAATCTAGTTGGTTTTGGTATTTAGAAATTGTGTCTTCCATTTTGGTCAGTTTTTCGACTATTTGGATTTGTTCATGGGTCATATCTGTTTTGTTATACAGATTTTCAAAATAATCTTTCCATGTATTGCTATTTTGTATGGCTGGTACTTCATGGGGCTTCATGTTTAGTGAGTTCCACTTGTCCCAGAAGGTATTCGTATTTAGTGATTCTTCAATTGTTTGTAGTTGGTTTTGAATATGATGATCTTTTTTCTTTCTTCTTTCGTTTTTTTGTATTGTTTGAGTTCCTCATAGTATTGAATGTGTAAATTGTCATTGTTTGGCTGTCTTTGTTTTTGGTTTGATAATTGTCTTAGTTTTTTCCTCATCATTTTGCAGTCCAAGTCAAACCATTTCTCATCACTTTGTTTGGTATTTCTTCTTTTTTGAGGGGGATGTAGGGCAGATAGCTCTGCCAGGTAGTCAAATATATGGTTAATATTTTCTACTGCTAAGTTTACGCCTTCTATATTGTGGGGGTAACTACTAAGAGGGAAAGTATCAATAGTTGGGGAAGCTTTAGGGTGATGGAGAGCTGTTTTCTCTGCTGTTCTTAGTCCATCTGTAACTCTCTCTCATGCGGAACAGCTTGTTGGGCTGTTTGTGTATGTTAGAGTTTTCTGTTCTTTTAAGGTATGCAGTAACTTGGCTGTGGTCTGATGGGGGTGTTAGTGGCTTGACTGTGAATGCTCTGAAAGTGGATGAGTCTAAGTCTGTTATCATGTAGTCAACTGTTGAGCAACCAAGAGGTGAACTGTAGGTGTATCTTCTTCTTTCTCTCTCTCTCTCTCTTTCTCTCTCTTCTCTCTCTCTCTCTCTCTCTTCTCTCTCTTCTCTCTCTCTGAGTCTTTGTGTGTGAAAGAGAGAAAGAGAGAAATAAAGAAACCACCTCATCCTCTTCAAAGCTCATTTTTCTGAAATCTTCTGGTCTCTGTTTCTGAAGTATGTGTTTCGCATTCCTCTCATACACACACACACACACACACACACACGTCCAGACACAGAGAGATATAGGCTCACCTCTAACACTCTCAACTCAAGAGGTTTCATTTATTCAGAATGTCCAAGGCTGTCTCATTTTCACTGAAACCCCTTTCAACACTCAGACAACATTAACACACCTCCAGAACATGCTCCCTTCACACACACACACACACACACACACACACACACACACACACACACACACACATGCACACACACACACACACACACACACACACAAACACACACAAACACAAACACACACGAACACAAACACACACACACACATACACGTGTGTGTGTGAGGGAGAGAGTTTGCATATCTCTGTGCAAGCAGACAGACTAGAAGCAGAAATGCTGATTCATTTGTCATTGTAGACAGCAGCAGGAGGTAAGGCTGTGGTGCTGTAGATAATATGATGATATCAGACATGCTACTCTGCGTGTGTGTTGTGTGTTTGTGAGTGTGTGTGTGTGGATGTGTTAGGTTTGTGTGTGTGTGTGTGTGTGTATGTGTGTGCGTGTGTTTGTGTGTGTGTGTGTGTGTTTGTCTGAGTGTGCGTGCATGTCTTAGGTCTCTGTGTGTGTGTGTGTGTGTGTGTGTGTGTGTGTGTGTGTGTGTGTGTGCGCGCGCGTATTTGTACGTGTTTGTCTGAGTGTGCGTGCATGTCTTAGGTCTGTGTGTGTGGTGTGTAAGTATGTGTGTGTGTTTTGCATATCTTAGTTGAAGTCACCTTCATCTTTTAAATGATGATGTTCTGTTGTTTTACCCAGCGCACCAAGAGAAATTGATCATACTACTCTGTTTCCATGGCTTCCACGGAATGTCCTCTGAGTTCTGTCCCCTGACAATGTGACAGATTCCGACCAGGAGCACAAATTATCTCTCTCTCTCTCTTTCTCTCTCTCTCTCTCTCAATTCAATTTAATTCAATTTTCAATTCAACAAGCTTTATTGGCATGAATGTAAATTTTACAGTGTTGCCAATGCATTCAATATAATAATAATAACAACAATAGTAATACTACTACTAGTACTACTACTAATAATAATAATTATAATAATGAAATAATACCTGGATGCTTAAATGGACAGAAAAAAACACAAATGGAATATAATAATAATAATAATAATAATAATATATAATATATAATATATAATAAAGCTTTATTTGTATAGCACCTTTCATACACAGAATGCAGCTCAAAGTGCTTTACATTTGAAGCATGTAACACAATAATAGTCAGTCAGTCATTATCAATCACTTTTCTTCATTGCTGGGGCCGTTTATGATCCACTCAGCAACATAGCAAAAATATAGAAAATGACGTCATAAGACTGGCAGCCTTAACCCTTTACCCCCCACAAGCACGCCATATGGCAACTGTGGCAAGGAAAAACTCCCATATTCCAGGAAGAAACCTTGAGCAGAACCTGACTTAATAGGGGGAGCCCATCTGCTTCTGGCTGGCTGCGCCCTCCAATAGCAGCAGATGTAGAATAATCTGAAAAAGTAGTCTACAGGATAAGATGAGTTAACTAAAAGTTTTCCTGTACAGGTATGTTTTCAGATCTTTTTTAAAAATATTTACTGAACTCGCCTGCTTGATGTACAGAGGCAGGGTGTTCCATAGTTTGTTCCATAGGGAGCCAGTGCAGTTCAGCCAACACAGGGGTGATGTGTTCTCTCTTCTTAGTCTTGGTTAAAAGTCTAGCCGCAGAGTTCTGTATGAGTGCCAATTTCTTTAGATGTTTTTTGGGAAGACCAGTGAAAAGTGCATTGCAGTAGTCTAACCTGCTAGTGATAAAGGCATGAATTAGTTTTTCTGCATCTTGTTGAGTTAAAAAGGGCCGCACTTTGGCAATGTTTCTCAGGTGGAAATAAGATGACACCGAGGCTTGTTACTTTTGGTTTGACCTGGTGCGCCAAGTTCCCCAGATTACTAACAACAATGTCTCGCTTTGGTTCTGGTCCAACCAAGAGTACCTCTGGTTTGTCATCATTTAGTTTCGAAAAAATGTTGCTCATCTACTGATTGATGGAGGTTAGGCATGCAGTGAAACCAGTTTAGAGCATTATCAGAGAGACCCACCCACTTCGCAAGGCGGTGAATTAGGATGCTATGATCAATGGTGTCAAATGCCGCACTCAAATCCAGAAGAATAAGGATTGAGACTTTGTTTGAGTCAGTAGCCAGTCTAAGATCATTGACTATTTTTACTAGAGCCGTTTCTGTGCTGTGATTTGATCTAAAACCTGATTGGAATTTTTCAAGGATACTGTTTTCGTTGAGGAAGGTATTTAACTGATTACAAACAACTTTTTCAAGTACTTTGCTCAGGAACGGTAGATTTGATATAGGCCTGTAGTTGCTCAGATTGGTATGGTCAAGATTCGACTATTTTATTGATCATGAAACATGAGCTGTTCTCTCAGGATGGGGCAGGATTGGTTATACTTTTTTTTTATTGTTTTCATTTTGAAGCAATGGTTGAGTTAGTTTTGTTTAGGCCATGTTTGTTTATTTTGCTGTTTCTCAATGAGGTAATCTGGGAAATCAGGCACTCTGGGTAATCTAGGGGGCTCACCTCACAGGCACTCTAGGTAATCTAGGGGGTTCACCTCACAGGCACTCTGGGTAATCTAGGGGGTTCACCTCACAGGCACTCTGGGTAATCTAGGGGGTTCACCTCACAGGCACTCTCTAGGGGGTTCACCTCACAGGCACTCTGGGTAATCTAGGGGGTTCACCTCACAGGCACTCTGGGTAATCTAGGGGGCTCACCTCACAGGCACTCTGGGTAATCTAGGGGGTTCACCTCACAGGCACTCTAGGCACTCTGGGTAATCTAGGGGGTTCACTCTTTAGGGGGCTTTTCTCTGGGCTTCCACCCCTCTGCTCACTTCCAAAATAGTTTTGCTCTAAATGAAATACCTCAGGCTGGCTTTTGTCCCATGACTGTCTCTCTCTCTCACATACACACAGACACACACACACACACATACGCACACACACAGACACGACTGCACCCACACACAAACACACACACACACAAACACACACATGCATATAATAGATAGATAGATACTTTATTGACTACAGAGAAATACAGAGAAAGTGAGCAAGAGAGATTTGCATCTATTGGTGTAAAAGAGAACATTCACACACACACACTGAAAGAGAACATTCGTTTTTCTCTGGTGTGGTGCTATATATGGGGACCTCCATGCCTTGGATCAGTGATCTCACACATGTGCATGAACACACACACACACACGACACTCACACACACACACACACACACACACACACACACACACACACACTTTACGAGCGGACGTTAAACTCATCATATTCTGCCACCTCTGAAGTAATTATAGCTGACAGTTTTAGCGTTGCTCTGTCCGAAAGAAAATTGCCCCATTTATTTCAAATTCCCACATAAAACCAGGAATTTTCCCCAGTTCCTTCTCATGCAGCAGACACACACACACACCACACACACACACTCATACACATAATCACACACACACACACACACACACACACACACGCACAGTGTTGGGTGTTTGGTCAGAGTTTCCCCAAAATGTCATTAATGGAATGCTGAGTTATGAACAGGCCATTTAGATATTTAGGATTAGATTTGATTTCATCTGTGGGGGATACATTCATGACACACACACACATGCACACACACACACACACACACACACACACACACACCCACACACACACACACACATGCACACACACACACCCTAACCCTGAGTGCATCTGAGATCATGTGTCCTTGAAACTGCACTGGAAAGGAAAGAGAACTTAAGGCCAAACCATAACTCAAGCAGTGTGTGTGTGTGTGTGTGTGTGTGTGTGTGTGTGTGTCTGTGTGTGTGTGTGTGTGTGTGTGTGTGTCTACCAATGCAATGCATATGTGTGCATTCAATAAAGTGTGAGTGAGTCTCACACTTCATCACAGTTATGTTGGATACTGGCCCTGTACAAACATGGTGACAAACACAGACAATATTGAACGTGCCCAATGCTGCTAAGTGCTAACATTCTCTTACAGTAGCAACAGTGTGTCTATTGAACGTGCCCAAACACTCCCAATGCTGCTAAGTGCTAACATTCTCTTACAGTAGCCACAGTGTGTTTATTGAACGTGCCTAAACACTCCCAAAGCTGCTGACATGCTATCACAGTATCCACAGTGTCTCTATTGAACATGCCCAAACACTCCCAATGCACTCCCATTTGAGCACTTAAGCTTCTTGTGTTTTTTGAGCATGTAACTATTATTCGAAAATGCACAGTCTGCGTTATCATTTTTGTCCGTGTTAAAAGTAATGTTAACTTGGCCCATAGTTGTATCACAGTAGTGGGAATTAAGTGACCATTAAATAGCATTTTGTTTGTGGCATTATAGCATTGTGGAGAGTTTATGAAGAATTTAGGAGAGCAATGGGTATTGCAGGACAAGTCTGATTTGGAAAAACTGAGGACTGACCGTGAGGTTAGATTTCTTCGGGAGAAGGAGATAGAGAGAAATATTACGCTTTGCAGGGTGAAAATAAGACAATGGCACGAGATGAACGTGAGCAGGAACGGGAGCATGAATTTGCTCTAAAGAAACTTGAGTTAGAATTTGGCGCCAAGCGACCAGTCTCTCCTTCCCCAACATCACCTCCAGTTGACCCGGCCAATCCATCGGCCCCTGTGGCGTCTGATCTGTTTAGTTCCACCTTCATAGAGATGGATGTTGAGAAATATTTCTCACATTTTGACAGGGTAGCTCATAATGCCCATAATGCTTCAGTGTGTTATGACTGGTAGAGCTCAAGATGTATTGTCTGCCCTTAGTTTGGAGCAAAGCCGTCAGTACAGTATGACTTAGTAAACAGCACCATCTTCAAGCTTACTCATTAGTTCCTGAGGCATAACGCCAGCGGTTTAGGAATCATCAGAAATCAGATCAGGAGACCTGCATAGTTTGCCAGAGAGAAGGAACGGGCATTTGAGCACTGGTGTGGCTCTGAGAAGGAGCGGGCATTTGAGCACTGGTGTGGCTCTGAGAAGGAGCGGGCATTTGAGCGCTATATATACTCTTTTGATCCCGTGAGGGAAATTTGGTCTCTGCATTTATCCCAATCTGTGAATTAGTGAAACACACTCAGCACACAGTGAACACACAGTGAGGTGAAGCACACACTAATCCCGGCGCAATGAGCTGCCTGCAACAGCGGCGCTCGGGGAGCAGTGAGGGGTTAGGTGCCTTGCTCAAGGGCACTTCAGCCTCTTCCTACTGGTCGGGGTTCAAACCGGCAACCCTCCGGTTACAAGTCCGAAGTGCTGACCAGTAGGCCACGGCAACCCTCCGGTCACAAGTCCGAAGTGCTGACCAGTAGGCCACGGCAACCCTCCGGTTACAAGTCTGAAGTGCTGACCAGTAGGCCACGACTGCCCCATGGTGTGGCTCTGAGATAGAGAAGGAGCATCGTGCCAATCATGTGTTGTGATCTCGCCGCTGGAGCAAGATTGGTGTCGTAAAGCCTTCTGTCGAAATAGATGTCCGATAAGTGTCCAAAAAGCGTTACAATATGGCCGCCGAGTCTGTCCGCTTCTCTAATCTGAGTTCATGATATTAGATTGTATCTGTGCACACTGAGACTTGGCCAACTTATGTTACCTAAATGTCTGTTCAACTGGTGCAGGGTTGTGTGTGTGTGTGTGTGTTTGTGAGTGAGGAGCGAGCATGTTTGTGTCTGTGTTTATCTGTTTGTTTGTGTGTGTGAGAGTGTGTATGTGTGCAGGTTTGTGTGTGTGAGAGTGTGTATGTGTGCATGTGTGTGTGTGTTTGTGTCTCTGTCCAGTGGTCTGTGTCGGGTCCTGCTGTCCTGTCTGAAAGCCACCAGCTGTCCCTGCCTGCTTGCCTGTGTGTGTGTGTGTGTGTGTGTGTGCCAGTACCCGTTTAAAATCCTGCTGTCTCCACAGCCAGCTCTTTCACAGCTTCACGCTCAAACACACTCACTCTCTCAGCTGACTGATGTGTGTCTATGTGTGTGTGTGTGTGTGTGTGTGTGAGTGTGTGTGAGAGAGAGAGTGTGTGTGTGTGAGTAGTGTGTGTGTGTGAGTGTGTGTGTGTAGTTGTATGTGGTTGTATGGTGTTGTTGTTTGTTAAAGTTGGAAACACCTCATGGCCAACAGGCCTCATAGATCTCATAAATGTGTGATAGAGTCTCAGGTTAAGATTCCATTCATAGATAGATACTTTATTTATCCCCAAGGGGAAATTCAAGGTAGATTATGGTGTTACAGCAGCAATTCATAATTTAAACATATATTACACATACATACATACATACATACATACATACATACATACAAGTAAAAAAAAATACAATTAGATATAGCCTCTGTTAAAGAGGGTGTAAACTGCATTGTCTCTCAGCATAAGATTTTTCTCTCACGGCACAAAGGGGAGTTGTTGTAAATAGTTATGGCAGTGGGCAGGTATGATTTTCTATAACGGTCCTTGTTACAGTGAAGTTGGAGTAACCTCCAGCTGAAAACACTCTGTTGTCTGACCAGTAGTTTGTTCAGTGGATGTGAGGTGTTGTCCATAATGTTAAGGAGCTTTTGCAACACCCTTCTCTCAACAACTAACTCTAGGGGTTCAAGTGTACTTCCAATTACAGAGCCAGCTCTTTTAATCAACTTGTTGAGTTTTTTGGTGTCATGTGTTTTTGGTGTCAAATGTACACCCAGATATGTCTTTGCGTTGGGTAGGTTTGTGTTGGGTAAATGTAACTGGATACTGGGTG
>NC_055958.1:40657980-40661353 GCF_018492685.1 Alosa sapidissima | reverse complement strand
AGAAGAATAAGATCAAGATAAGCCATTCTCAGAGAGTGTGTATGATTAGTGAGAAACACACATTTTGTCCTTTTGGTCAGCTATGTGTCCACCTTCACTGACTTTCACTGTGTGTGTGTGTGTGTGTGTCTTTTTGTATGTGTGTGTGTGTGTGTGTGTCTGTGCTGATTATTCAAAATCTCCGCCTTTGGTGGTTGTTTTATGGAGAGTAATAATTATATATGTGATTGTGTCCTCCTCACTTTTACGGTGTCCTCGGAACTACTAACACACACACACACACACACACACACACACACACACACACACACACACATAGTTTCTTTGGTGACAGAGATAGATGTGCAACATGCTGGGTGCTGATTGGACACTCAAAACATTGCTCAGCAACCGTTACCGGGGCAGAGATTCTCCTTAGGGAAGCAAGGGCACATTCAGATAGAGAGAGAGAGAGAGAGAGAGAGAGAGAGAGAGAGAGAGAGAGAGAGAGAGAGAGAGAGGATGTGAAGAGAGAGAGAGGGAGAGAGAGAGAGGGAGAGGATGTGAAGAGAGAGAGAGAGAGAGAGAGAGAGAGAGAGAGGATGTGAAGAGAGAGAGAGGGAGAGAGAGAGGGAGAGAGAAGAGGGAGAGGATGTGAAGAGAGAGAGAGAGAGAGAGAGAGAGAGAGAGAGAGAGAGGATGTGAAGAGAGAGAGAGGGAGAGAGAGAGGGAGAGAGAGAGAGAGGGAGAGAGAGAGGAAGGGAGGTGGTGAAAAAGTAGGAGAGGGAGGGGGGGATAGAGAGAGAGATAGAGAAGTAAATAGAGAGAAGGTGAAGTAAATGGGGAGAGGAAGTTGTGAGGAAGTGGATGACAAGTCATTTCATTTAGAGAGGAGAGAAAGAGAGAGGGAAAGAAATAGAGAGAGAGGAGAGAGGGAGAGAGAGAGAGAGAGAGGGAGAGAGATAGAGGGAAAGAGAGAGAGGGTGAGATAAAGAGAGAGAGGAAGATGTCAGGTTCTTGAACGCCATGTCATCCTCATCCCTTGTCTGCGTTTAGCAGAGCACAAGACAAATGAAGTTGTTAACACAGAATCACCACACACACACACACACACACACACACACACACACACACACACACACACACACACACGCACACAGACACACACATACACACACACACGCACACAGACACACACATACACACACCAGCAGAGTTTGGACACGCCAACCGGGCCTCCAGGGACTGTTATGCCGCCATGGAAACCGGAGGAGGGTGGACAGTGCAGCCATCACTTTTAGAACACAATGGAACCAGAACACAACTAGAACAGAAGAGTACAGGCATCTCAATCTCTCTTAGAACACAATAGAACCAGAACACATCTAGAACAGATTCATACAGGCCTCTCAAAGTCAAAGTCAAAGTCAGCTTTATTGTCAATTTCTTCACATGTTCCAGACATACAAAGAGATCGAAATTACGTTTCTCTCTATCCCACGGTGAAGACAAGACATATTTTACCAATTTAAGTCCACAGACAAACATAACATTCAAGTAAACAAAAAAGTAAGTAAATAAGAGGGCACATATAATAATGAAAAAAAAATAAGAGCAGCAAAATTTGGTTTAAATTGTGCATAGACAGTCAATAAAATACTAGTGCAAAGTCAGGCCAATAAAAGGCTTGGGTAGTTCTGTTTGACCTAAGTAAGAAAGAAAGTGACATAGTGGTGCAAGTTATGTAAGAGCAGCAGAAGTGTTGTGTTTTCAGGACAACAACAACAAGTTGTAAAGTGTACAAGTGTGCAAGTGTGCAAGTGGAGTAGTGCACGCGGCCATTGTGGGTCCAATGTCCAGGATGTTATGTAGCTGAGGGTGGAGGGGGGAGAGGAGGGAGAGAGTTCAGCATCCTTACAGCTTGGTGTATGAAGCTGTTGGTGAGTCTGGTAGTGCGGGAGCGCAGGCTTCTGTACCTCTTCCCAGAGGGCAGTAGATCGAACAGATTGTGAGCGGGGTGACTTGCATCACTCACAATTTTGGTCGCCTTGCGGGTGAGGTGGGTGGTGTAAATGTCCTTCAGGGAGGGGAGTGAAGCACCAATAATCCTTCCAGCTGTGTTCACTATGCGCTGCAGGGCTTTCCTGTTGTATTCAGTGCAGCTTCCGCCCCACACAGCGATACAGCTGGAGAGGATGCTCTCAATGGTGCCTCGGTAGAATGTGGTCATGATGGCTGGTGGAGCACTTGCTCGCCTGAGTTTCCGCAGGAAGTACAGGCGGCGCTGAGCTCTCTTCGCCAGTGATGCAGTGTTGGTGGTCCAGGAGAGGTCTTCGCTGATGTGCACCCCCAGGAATTTGGTGCTGCTCGCTCTCTCCACCACAGCACCGTCGATGGTCAGTGGCAGGTGTTGGGTGTGACCTCTCCGGAAGTCAACAACAATCTCTTTGGTCTTGCTGACGTTCAGCAGGAGGTTGTTGTCCCTGCACCACGTGGTCAGATGGTCGACCTCCAACCTGTATTGGGTCTCGTCGCCCTTGGTGATGAGACCCACCAGAGTTGTGTCGTCAGCAAATTTCACTATGTGATTGTTGCTGTAGGTTGCAGTGCAGTCATGCGTCAGCAGGGTGAAGAGCAGCGGACTGAGCACGCAGCCTTGGGGGGCCCCTGTGCTCAGTGTGATGCTGCTTGAGGTATTGTTGCCAACACGTACTACTTGGGGCCTCTGACAGAGGAAGTCCAGTAGCCAGTTGCAGAGGTAGGTACTGAGTCCCAGTTTGTCCAGTTTGCAGATGAGTTGTTGTGGTATTATGGTGTTGAATGCAGAACTGAAGTCTATAAACAGCAATCTCACATATGAGTCTCTTTTTTCCAGGTGGGTGAGGGCTGGGTGGAGGGCAGAGCAGATTGCATCCTCTGTAGACCGCTTGGCTCGGTATGCAAACTGGAAGGGGTCCAGGGTGGGGGGGAGAATGGCTTTGATATGTGACATGACAAGCCGCTCAAAGCACTTCATGATGATGGGTGTCAGTGCCACAGGGCGGTAGTCATTGAAGCAGGATGGAGCAGTTTTCTTCGGCACAGGTATGATGGTGGCAGCTTTGAAACATGATGGGACGATGGCTTGCTTCAGGGAAGTGTTAAAGATGTCTGTGAAGACATCCTTAAGCTCCCCTGCGCAGTCCTTCAGCGCACGACCTGGGATGTTGTCTGGACCTGTTGCCTTACGGGTGTTGATAGCAGCAAGTGTCCTCTTCACGCTGTCGGCAGAGAGGCACAGGGGCTGCTCATGTAGAGGGGGATGGGTCTTCTGTGGGCAGGTGCTGTTTTGTGCTTCAAAGCGAGCAAAGAAGCGGTTCAGGTTGTTGAGCAGAGGGATGTTGCTCTCACAGCT